>NC_064620.1:24808200-25108400 GCF_023898315.1 Schistocerca nitens | reverse complement strand
CAATGAGTACAGGGAGGTACTGTAATGCCTTGACTAATCTGCGAGCTGCCATCAAAAGAAAACATCCTGAACTTTTGTCTCGGGAAAATTCCCTTCCTCCAAGATACTGTTCGGCCTGACACAGTTCGAATGATGCAGACGGAGTTTGGAAGATTTAACTGTGAAGTGTTCCCACATCCTCCACATTCATTAGATCCTGCCACAAGTGATTTTCTTAAGTTCACCCTACTGAAAGGTCATCTTGGGAAGTAAGCATTTCCTTACGGATAATGAAGTCACATCAACAATGAACAGCTGATTACGAGCACATGACCCCATCCGGCACAACATTCGTTTGGAGAAACTCGTTCACGTTGCCAAAAATGTTTGGAAAATCATGGCGACTATAAATGAAAGTAACAGAATCATTCCACAATGTGAGAAAATTATTTAAACTTGACAAAATGTGTGTAACATTTTTTTATAAAACAAGGAAGCTACCTTATTGGACATCTCTTGTATTTAACCTTTGCAAACTCATTCACCATTCATCCAATTGGCATGTTAGTTCCTTAGAAGTCATAATGGGAAATGGGGACATGGTTTGCGACTATTCTTTGTTTTACTCATCTGTTCCCATGATGTTGATTGTAATAGAACAGTATACAAGTTGAATAATAACTATTTCTAGCTTTCTGAAGTAGTAGACGTCATGGAATTAAAGACTGTTCTTCATGAGTCCATGTCCAGTAATGCATCATTTTGGATTTGTACTAGGATGAAGGAAACTGTATATAGTAATAAAAGTGCTGGAAGGACTTCAAAAGGAAAGTATATGTAGTAATAAAGATGGAGGAAGGACTTCACTGCAAAGCGAGTCCGAAATTCAGAACATTATCTTAGCAATGGCACATTACCCAAGTGTCCTACAAACTTACTGTGTATGAAATCATTTTCATTAAAAATAATGAAAATTGAAAATGTATGTATGAATATTACAAAAATTCGTAGGTACTGCATTCTAATGTAATTGTAATTGGAAAAGTGTGTGGAAATGAGAAATGTGAATGCAGAAAATGTGCTCGGCAAAAAATTGCGTTCAGGAAATTTAACTTTCATTGTCAGTTCTGTAATTAGGAAGCCTGTCTCGCGCACATTCGAAGAAAAACAATGTTATGTGTTTTATACCGGACACTATCTAAACCAATTTCAAGAAGATATTAAGAGACGTACGGTATCAAAGTACATTTAGTTCTTCATTGCCTCCATGTCAAGAATAACAGCTGAATAAAGCAATGAAAATCTAAGTGATGAATACTGGTTTTGCATAGAAAGCGAAGAATTCGCAGACTTTGTATTGTGGCCATGACTTATACATCAGAAAAATTAGGAACGCATATTCTGATACACCTGTATATAAACTTTCTGCTCTGTGCAGGAACACGTAATGTGATTTTTTCACGGCCATCTGCTTTCTAAATACATTGGAATAACAAGTCACAGTGTATAATTTCTTCGAACGTTCAGAGGCTGCGTGTTACAGTGCAACACTGCATCCAACATGCTACCGTAGTTAAGGCTGTTAATAATTGATCGATGCTACACGATTCAACCTTTTTTGCCATTAACAACTGATAGCTTAAATTCCGCCGGCAGTACTCGTATCTCGTGCAACTTATTGTATAATAGTATAAATTGCACCAGCAATCGTTTGGTATTTAATAATAAAAAAAAAAGATCCGTCCGGACAGGCCTTGGAAGGCGCAAGGCGCAAGGGTACCGACAAGCCCCCCAAGTAATCTTCAGTCCACAGGCGTCACTGGATGAGGATATGGAGGCATGTGGCCAGCGCGTTACTCTCCCAGCCGTATATCAGTTTACGAGACCGTAGCCGCTACTTCTCAATCAAGTAGCTCCTCAGTTTGCCTCACAAGGGCTGAGTGCACCCCGCTTGCCAATAGTCCTCGGCAGACTGAGTTGCCACCCATCCCAGTGCTAGCCCAGCCCGACAGTGCTTAACTTCGGTCATCTGACGGGAACCAGTGCAGTGTTACCATTGCGTTATGATCATTGGCTTACTGTTTGTTAATAAATTATAATTACTCTGTATTAGTATTCTTGCGTATCTTCAGTATTCCCCATACTGTGTTGTTTTTAAATCACTGTAAACATTTCCAAAATAACAAAATAAATTGGAAAGCAGTATTTTGACATGGCGCCCAACAAAGTGATCTTGCCCACACAGATCTTGCTCCGGGCACATAATCTGCAGCCTGCTTGCTCACATTCGACAGCTATGGCGAGAACTTCGACTTGCTAGGATGGAAGAGTGTTTCAGAATTCTACCATTAGATTTAACTGGAGCAGACTCACCCATAACCAGATGCATGGATAATTTTATTCATCTTTCTGCTGTGATCGAATAGTCACTGTTATCACAGCTGTGACAAAAAGTTTATGTAAGAGGAAGCTGATTTCTTCGGATCGTGTTTCCACATCGCATTATATTGCTTAACCAAGTGATGTTGTTCAATTTCATGTTAAGCAGATGCTTTTTGTCGTGTGTACAATTTAATTTCATGGAAAGTTTTCTATCACTTGTGTGCACTGAATTATTGTAAGTATGTCTGGGTTCACATGAGCCACGTCTTTGATTCGTACTGTGTTCATCACTTCATGCGTTTATTAATATTTTTCTCTTGAGCATGTGAGATCTGGAGAGCTATCTGTCTTTCTGCGTCCCGTCTAATGCAAATCGCGAAATCATTCCAGAACGAAGGCTCAGATTGAAAGGTATTTCACAAGGTCCTTCTGAGAACACAAATATATCCCATCCTAAAGCTGAAATTTTGACAGTTCCGGGAGAAAGCGCTATAGATCTTAGACTTGAGATTTATTGCGTAAAAGCAAGACCTCTGGGGGTTCTTTGTGTGAACTTCATAGAGTTATGCCTAGAAGCTCTAAATTGCTCATTACTTTACCTCATACTATGTTCTCTGTACAGGTATATCCTTCATCTTTCACTATCCTACCTACACTCCTGGAAATGGAAAAAAGAACACATTGACACCGGTGTGTCAGACCCACCATACATGCTCCGGACACTGCGAGAGGGCTGTACAAGCAATGATCACACGCACGGCACAACGGACACACCAAGAACCGCGGTGTTGGCCGTCGAATGGCGCTAGCTGCGCAGCATTTGTGCACCGCCGCCGTCAGTGTCAGCCAGTTTGCCGTGGCATACGGAGCTCCATCGCAGTCTTTAACACTGGTAGCATGCCGCGACAGCGTGGACGTGAACCGTATGTGCAGTTGACGGACATTGAGCGGGGGCGTATAGTGGGCATGCGGGAGGCCAGGTGGACGTACCGCCGAATTACTCAACACGTGGGGCGTGAGTTCTCCACAGTACATCGATGTTGTCGCCAGTGGTCGGCGGAAGGTGCACGTGCCCGTCGACCTGGGACAGGACCGCAGCGACGCACGGATGCACGCCAAGACCGTAGGATCCTACGCAGTGCTGTAGGGGACCGCACCGCCACTTCCCAGCAAATTAGGGACACTGTTGCTCCTGGGGTATCGGCGAGGACCATTCGCAACCGTCTCCATGAAGCTGGGCTACGGTCCCGCACACCGTTAGGCCGTCTTCCGCTCACGCCCCAACATCGTGCAGCCCGCCTCCAGTGGTGTCGCGACAGGCGTGAATGGAGGGACGAATGGAGACGTGTCGTCTTCAGCGATGAGAGTCGCTTCTGCCTTGGTGCCAATGATGGTCGTATGCGTGTTTGGCGCCGTGCAGGTGAGCGCCACAATCAGGACTGCATACGACCGAGGCACACAGGGCCAACACCCGGCATCATGGTGTGGGGAGCGATCTCCTACACTGGCCGTACACCACTGGTGATCGTCGAGGGGACACTGAATAGTGCACGGTACATCCAAACCGTCATCGAACCCATCGTTCTACCATTCCTAGACCGGCAAGGGAACTTGCTGTTGCAACAAGACAATGCACGTCCGCATGTATCCCGTGCCACATAACGTGCTCTGGAAGGTGTAAGTCAACTACAATGGCCAGCAAGATCTCCGGATCTGTCCCCCATTGAGCATGTTTGGGACTGGATGAAGCGTCGTCTCACGCGGTCTGCACGTCCAGCACGAACGCTGGTCCAACTGAGGCGCCAGGTGGAAATGGCATGGCAAGCCGTTCCACAGGACTACATCCAGCATCTCTACGATCGTCTCCATGGGAGAATAGCAGCCTGCATTGCTGCGAAAGGTGGATCTACACTGTACTAGTGCCGACATTGTGCATGCTCTGTTGCCTGTGTGTATGTGCCTGTGGTTCTGTCAGTGTGATCATGTGATGTATCTGACCCTAGGAATGTGTCAATAAAGTTTCCCCTTCCTGGGACAATGAATTCACGGTGTTCTTATTTCAATTTCCAGGAGTGTATTTTAAATTATAATTAGTTCTATTATCCCTGCTTATTTGTGCTAAGGTAATGGTAACAATTTCGTTTATTATGATGGATAGGTTACTTTTCTTTCGCAGGAATCGTTTACGTTTTTTCAGTACAAATAAGAAAGCGATGACGGTCTTCGTCACTTGGTTTTGAGACACCAAGTGTTTATAACGTAACTGATCAAAGCTAAAGGCGTGGTAGTATGTTTTATGGGTTGGTGACTTCGACTCTGCGGTGACACGTATTTTTACGAAGAAAGTTACTGTAAACTATCCTGTTACAGGAGAGATTGCTGTTTCCTTGCAAGTATTCCCTTGACGTCTATTGCTAAGGAAGCCTTAGCCTGCAGTTATTGTAGGAAACATATAGCAGCAAATTTCTTTTGGGGAGAAGGTTGTGAGATTAACTTCTACAGCAGTGATATTGCTACAGTGCGTAAAAAAATCGTAGCTACAGTCACAAATCCTGCACTGTAAGTTGCAAAAGCTAGCAAAAACCATTTCGGGGAGGGAAAGAAGGAATAGTGGAAAATAATTTAGATTAAGTCAGGTGATGTGCCAAGATACAGCTGTCAGGTCCATTGGTGTCAGTCTTGATGACTCAATAGATCAATAATAGTGCACCTTAGGCAAGTTCTGAAGAGACTCAAAATAAATGAAACCAGACAACCAGGAAACATACGCGCTGGCGCCTGCTACAACCACCTCCCCCTCCTCCCCCTATGGCCACAAAAATATTGTATGCCGACAAACCGTAAGCGGACAATCTCGCAATATTGTTTCTCATGCAGTGATCGCATCTGATTGCCACGATCTCCAGCGGGGTACCTGGAGCTACCTGCTGCTTAGGCACGTCTTGTCTCCTGCAAATATGATGCTCTGTTGCTATGGTGGGTGATGGTTTCGCACACGAAATTCCATTTGTGGTTTATTCTTCTCCTCTGTATGGAAAAGTATTGGAGATATTAGACGATTCCAGAGGAAAAATAAACTGCTGTATGAAGGTTGAGTCCCAAACTCCCATACAGTAAGGCAATAGAGCATTGCATTCATAGGAGACAAGGGCTTTCTATTCAGTAGCTAGCTCCATCTTGTCCACTGACGATCGTGGCAATCAGTCACTTTTACAGAATAACAAACCACAACGCGAGATTTGCAGGCACCGGCGCTTGCCACTTCGACGATCCATATCGTGGCTGGCAGACTTTTTGGACTGAGTTCTTATCCTCGATGTGTTCCTCAATGCACCCACCACAACCCTTCGATATGTGTCGCAAAATTGCTGCTACGCCCTGTGTGTATACAAGGTATGACTTAGACAACTGAATACCTCGAAAAACGTTCTAGGTGAAAAGCTAATATCTATAAAGGAGACACTTGGACGGAACATCTAAAAGGGGACATGCAGCCTTACAACTCCTTATAACCACTTTTGTGTGCGCGGTGCCAACTTCTTATTTTCAAATCTGAACCTCCAATATTAACTGCATATTCGGATTCAGCGCCCAACAGTACGTACTGTTTACTCAGACTATGTTTTTCCATTCGGGGTAATCGACAGATATCAAGTGTGCCTGTTTTTGCAATTAAGAATCTATGCATTTGTTTCTACATTTCATTTACACTGATGCACACATATAGACCATTGTGTTCAATCGGTTGATATTTATGTACGAAAATTACTTTACTATCCAAAATATGACTGTAGAGTACAATATGGCTAGGTGTGTCAGTATCTGTCTAGAAACTACGTTAAGCGTGATCTAGGAACAACGACGTGGATGCAATATTGTTCGTTTCCCTCGGGATCCTTGATTGTATTGAGCCCCTTTGCTTCTCACCATTGGAGTGTTTGATTTCGATGAGGAAAGATGTAAGATATTGAGTGAAATGTTCTTCCAATGAGATAGTTTCTATAGTCAGAAAACTGCAGATTTTTGGGCTTACTACAAAGTCGCATATTAGAGGAACTTCCCCCAGTTGTAGTGGTCTAATAGGTATACTAGATTGGACATTAATTACAAGTAAGCCGCGCGGGTTTAGCCGAGCGGTCTAGGGCGCTGCAGTCGTGGACTGTGCGGCCGATTCCGGCGGAGGTTCGAATCCTCCCTCGGGAATGGGGGTGTTTGTCGTTAGGATGATTTAGGTTTAGTAGTGTGTAAGCTTAGGGACTGATGACCTTAGCAGTTAAGTCTCATAACATTTCACACACATTTTTAATTAAAAGTAAGGCAGGCGTCGGAGTTTCTCTACACAGATCATAGTCTAAGCTAAATCTATAAAAGGAGTTTGTTTAGAAATCTTATAACTGGTTAGTACAAATTTAACACAATTTGGCTGATTGTAGTCACAAAAAAGAAATTAATTTACTATTTATTTACAGATCGTACAAAATAGATACGTGTTTCAAAGTTTTACTGACCTTCAAAGTAGTCACCAGCATTATGTATAACGCGTTGCCACCGATGTGGAAGCCGCAGGATACTCTTAGCAGTGCCAGTTGTATCGACAGTTCGAGCGGCACGGTCTACTGCCCGATGAATTTGTATCAGTTCCTAAGCGAAAGGAGGACAATATTATGGAAATGGAAGAGGATGTAGAGGAAGATGAAATGGGAGATACGATACTGCGTGAAGAGTTTGACAGAGCACTGAAAGACCTGAGTCGAAACAAGGCCCCGGGAGTAGACAACATTCCATTGGAACTACTGACGGCCTTGGGAGAGCCAGTCCTGACAAAACTCTACCATCTGGTGAGCAAGATGTATGAAACAGCCGAAATACCCTCAGACTTCAAGAAGAATATAATAATTCCAATCCCAAACAAAGCAGGTGTTGACAGATGTGAGAATTACCGAACAATCAGTTTAATAAGCCACAGCTGCAAAATACTAACACGAATTCTTAACAGACGAATGGAAAAACTAGTAGAAGCCGACCTCGGGGAAAATCAATTTGGATTCCGTAGAAATACTGGAACACGTGAGGCAATACTGACCTTACGACTTATCTTAGAAGAAAGATTAAGGAAAGTCATACCTACGTTTCTAGCATTTGTAGACTTAGAGAAAGCTTTTGACAATGTTGACTGGAATACTCTCTTTCAAATTCTAAAGGTGGTAGGGGTAAAATACAGGGAGCGAAAGGCTATTTACAATTTGTACAGAAACCAGATGGCAGTTATAAGAGTCGAGGGACATGAAAGGGAAGCAGTGGTTGGGAAGGGAGTAAGACAGGGTTGTAGCCTCTCCCCGATGCTATTCAATCTGTATATTGAGCAAGCAGTAAAGGAAACAAAAGAAAAATTCGGAGTAGTTATTAAAATCCATGGAGAAGAAATAAAAACTTTGAGGTTCGCCGATGACATTGTAATTCTGTCAGAGACAGCAAGGGACTTGGAAGAGCAGTTGAACGGAATGGATGGTGTCTTGAAGGGAGGATATAAGATGAACATCAACAAAAGCAAAACGAGGATAATGGAATGTAGTCGAATTAAGTCGGGTGATGTTGAGGGTATTAGATTAGGAAATGAGACACTTAAAGTAGTAAAGGAGTTTTGCTATTTGGGGTGCAAAATAACTGATGATGGTCGAAGTAGAGAGGATATAAAATGTAGACTGGCAATGGCAAGGAAAGCGTTTCTGAAGAAGAGAAATTTGTTAACATCGAGTATAGATTTAAGTGTCAGGAAGTCTTTTCTGAAAGTATTTGTATGGAGTGTAGCCATTTATGGAAGTGAAACATGGACGATAAATAGTTTGGACCAGAAGAGAATAGAAGCTTTCGAAATGTGGTGCTACAGAAGAATGCTGAAGATTAGATGGGTAGATCACATCACTAATGAGGAGGTACTGAATAGGATTGGGGAGAAGAGGAGTTTGTGGCACAACTTGACAAGAAGAAGGGATAGGTTGGTAGGACATGTTCTGAGGCATCAAGGGATCAGCAATTTAGTATTGGAGGGCAGCGTGGAGGGTAAAAATCGTAGGGGGAGACCAAGAGATGCATACACTAAAACGATTCAGAAGGATGAGTTTAGACACTGTGTTGAACTTATGAGAGCTTAAGTCAGGGGAGTGCAGTAGGTGGTACAGCACTTGGCAGCCCCATCCGTCAAACAAAGCAGTAACAGCGTGCACTGTACTTGCTTGAGCAATGTCCTGCAAAATGATGGAGTTTGTTGTGGCAGATTTGTGTCAGTGCTGCTGTAAGCAAGAGGTTGCTAGTTTCTTCTCTTGTGAACTTCTATGTCTGAGAACACTGGGCTGCGCGTCGTTACTTCAATGAAGGAAGAGCAGCAAGTCGGCCCCGTACCCACGGAAAACCATATAGGCACCCGTTGTTAATATTATTTATGTCGAAAAAGGCAAGGAACCCTCTCTTGCGGCGACACACTAAGGAGCCGAGCACACTTCCGCTACCTCCGTGAGGCTCTGGGAAAAATAAGACAGAGGGAAGCCGCCTGTCCACACCGCAGTGGAAGGTGGAGAAGAGAGATCCTAGCATATAAAGACAGCATAACTTCTTGAAGATATAAACAAATAACAGTTAGTAGAGGTGCGCTGAACATGTGGCGGTCGATTATCGATCAGTGGCTACGAACTTTTCATTTGCGCGTCTCATGTCTCCGCAGTAATCCCTGGTACAATTTCTGTGTCGTCCGACTGCTCTACCTTCGTATTACTTGTGTAGTTGCTTGGGCTGAGCTTTAGTATTCCATCCTTGTTATTTACCGTTTCCCAAAGACTTTGTCAATAAGCATAATT
Source organism: Schistocerca nitens (assembly GCF_023898315.1). Lineage (NCBI taxonomy): Eukaryota > Metazoa > Arthropoda > Insecta > Orthoptera > Acrididae > Schistocerca > Schistocerca nitens. The sequence continues at coordinate 25,099,188 of NC_064620.1, read as the reverse complement.
TACTGTACGTTTTTCTGTCATATTATACACAGCCCTCTTCCATTTTCAGCGTTAATAATACAGCAGATGGGATTTAACCTCTCACAATTCCTAAAATCTGATACAAAGACGTCCAGTCACAATACTGTGTCCATTACAACTTCGCGATTTTCACACTTGAGTTGTTCTGTTATATTAAACTCTTTTAATACTAATTGTCCGGTTCGTATACGGGTTTCGGCCGTGTACGGTCATTTTTGCGTTGACTGTTAACAAAACATTTTGGTAATTCGATAGAACAAGTACAGCATTGTCGTAAAAGCAGTAGTATTCCTTAAAGACGCTATAACGTGTTTGTTTTGTGAACAGTTTTAACCTTGGCGTAGGATGTCGGCTCTTACGTAAAATAGCGACCCTACTCTCTTTTCAACTATTTTGGTAATCTCTTTTATAATGTACCATTCGCCAGTTAGACGGCTCACCTCTTCTTTATCATTCTCTTTGTTACTCCCTCATTCATCTTGTTTGTTCCTGTCTCCCAAGGAGTTTAGATTTAACCGCCTTTTGATCGGTGCCTTCTGATGTTTTCCAATCAACAGGAATATATAATGCCTTTATGTCGTTGTAGCATATCCTCTTCTGGCCATCTTGTTTATCGTTCCGAGTTGTGTCTTTGCGGCTTCTTCCGTCTTATTTACTACAGCTATTTCGTCTGAAAGGGCTAGAGAGTCCAATTGGGCTCTGTCGTTCTATTATTCCCTATGTCCTTCGTTGGTATTCCGATTTTCTCATTTATTGCTCTCCACTAATCAGATCGTGCAGACCTACGTTGAAAAAAATTGCTGAGAAACCATTTCCCCGTAAGACGCCGGTATTGATTTCAGTCTCTTGCGATAGTTTTGAATTTATCCGTGACAGGCATGTGTAAATAGGAAAGGAGAAAGAGAAACGTAAATTCTGAGTCAATTTAATGATTTAAACGATAAAACTTAATATGGTCAACCGCAATTTCTCCATCTAGATATTATGAAGCAAAGTGGTAGGCTTGCCCTCAAAGTATTCACGATACCGACTACAACTTTTTTTTTCACAGTAATTCCTGCCATCGGAATAGCTACAAACGTTTGACTTTCGATGCCAGAAAGATAGCGTGTAGGATCCAGTGGATGACAAAGACAGAATAAATGAGCTAAACATCACGAAGCGGCTAGCCTGAGCTAACACTTATCACAAGAACAATGTAAATAAAGTAATACGCAGGTAACAAGGGTATGCTTCGCGGACTCTTAAGACAATCATAATTGAGTATTTCCGAAAAATGTCTCCGAATTTCTCTAATATTTTGAAATAATTTTAAGTCAGAGCCGTAAGACCAACGATACTTTCTGATATAAGATAAGGAACAATTTACAACTGGAAGTCGAGAAATATGACAGAGCCAGCGTCTAAAAACTTAAGTGTAAAACTTGTAATGTGAGCTACATGGAACACACTGATACATCCTTTAACATACAAAGATGACAGGAACGCTTTTCGTCTTAACAAACTCGTGAAGTCAGCCGTAGCGATACATATTCATAAAACTAAACAATCAACGTTGAAAACTGATGATGATGGTGCTACTTTGCGTGTACAATGTAAGGGTGACGAGTTGGAGTATGTAACCTCCCCCTCACTTATCGACCTTAATGACAGTGAAAAATTAAACCGCGTGTACCTAATGGAAATTTGGGAAAAGCAATCGTCACCGAAGTTAATCTGTCGGTAAAGATGGAGGAAAGGGTTACATCTAAATGAAAGGAAAAATGCAAATGAAACTGTTGGAAATTAATTTTGAAAAGGGGTAAAGCTAATAAAGAAAGTGAATGTGCGGCCGTTACGTCAACAATTAACTAGCGGTAATTAGATATTTGAGATTTGGGGGAAATCACGGTCGCCAGTCCTAAGGACAATTACTATAGTAACTGAAAAAGAAAGGTCATTACACATATAATTAGCACTAGAAGCGTGGCAACTGAAGGTTGACACGTGTAGTGTGAAAACTGAAAGTTTGTCAGAAGTAATAAATTTCGCTGCACTCTGACTTAATTTAGCAAAAGAATTAATAAAACCTGAAAATTGAAAGTTAATTTAGTGACTGAAATTAATAGTGAACTTTGTTTCTGAAGCATATCGAAATTCAGTAAAATACAGTTAGTCTTGGGCTACCTCAACAATCATTTCAAAAGCTACTTAAATCTACACAATTTAGAAATAAGTGATTAAACTTTGAACTTGAATTAAATGATTCTGAACCATTAACAATAGTAAAATTTTGTACATACCAAGCTGAGCTGCAGTCACAGGTAAGCTAAAATACGGTAACAAAACTCGCACTCTTAATTTGTGCTTGTGTAATCTAAATATTGTAGCCAGCTATGAATACTTTAACTGAACTCTGAAATTAAAGCAGTGAAATAGAATAATATTGCTTTAATGCTGGCGTTTGAATTTCAACGACACTCCGGTTCATTTCGGAAAAGGAAGGGACCCTGATTGGTAATGCAATTGGGACAATGAGCAACAAAGGTTCATGCTACGTTGCTGTAATTTTATGATTTGAACAGTTTTAAAAGCTGATATCTGCCATACAGTTCTAACCCTTTACGTGCTTCCAGTCTTCCTTGTTGGTTGGTTGAAGGTTTGAAGCCGTCGATCGAGGATGTGGCGACAGTCACTCATTGTCGGCCTTCGCTATTGCAGAAGCTGGATGTTGGCGCGCCTTCTTCTCGACACGGTCACCAAACGAAACGGGCTCTTGATGTGCGCCAGCTAATGCTTCCCGTCCGCGACACCATGTCAGAAACTACCATCGCAAGTCGAGCGCAATTACATGCTGCCATACCCCGAAAGCGCGGCAACTCGCGGGAGCTTCACACCACACACCTGCTCCACTCGCTACTCCAGCCAGACTCCCTTCGCTGCCCGCGCTCCACGCGGCAGAGTTAACACTACCAAAGATCCTACACACTTTGATTCTTCACACGACCTATCGATGTAATCGTTCGACAGCAGTTTTCCCTAGGCAAGACCCAGCGTAAAAATACAAATAATATTTACGGAACAAACCAATTATACATCGACATAAATGCATAAATATACATATACAAATAGTAAAACAAGTACAATATGTAAAGACACAGAAATGTCATATATTCAGTTAACAAAAATAAGCAAAACAAATTTATAATACAATAGATGGAAATAGGAGGATATGCATTTCCGGCGTTACAAGTACTGCAAGAATTGGAGATTGGTATACATAGCACGGGAATTCATAATACATTAGATGAACAGTTTACAGTTGACACAAATAACTTTATTAGAAACTTCTCAGATGCCTTTTAATTTCTTTCATTATTCAGGCACTTTACAGTATACGGTAAGCTTTCTCTTCATGACGGGATTTGAATATCCTGTTACCCGGTGGTTACGCATCATCTTCATTTATGCGGTATTTCTGTGATTTCATGTGTACATTCACGAAGAGCTCACTCACGTTACTTCTGTGTTTTTGTCTCCCGGCTGTGAGTTTCAGAAAGAGAGACATACTGTGCACGCGTATGGCTGTTAACTGTGATGCTGCCGATGCCCACAGCCAAAGTGCGCCATTCCATTTTAGTGTACTTTATCAGTTGAAGGTGAAGTGTACGTACTTCTTAAGAAGACACAACAGCAAGGGAAGTAGGCACGTTGCTTTATTTTTCTAGCCTTTCTCCGTGTATTTTTTTTAATGGTCACTTTTGGAAGTTCTCGTGCAGTAATTCGACTGATGCAGCATTGGCCTTGAAGATGTGTATATTCCCATGTCTTTTAACACTGAACATCGATGGTTGAGGGGACATTTTAGCATTGATCTTGCGACAGCGCTCCTCTAAACTTTATCCTTGCCTTTGTCATGATGATTTCTGATAATTTTTGGTTTGTGGGGGCGCTCAACTGCGCGGTCATCAGCGCTCATACAAAGTCCCAATTCTTTACACAGCCCAATGATGATGATGATGATGATGATGATGATGTTGATGATGTTGATGATGATGATGATGATGATGATGATGATGAAGTTGATGATGAAATGATAAGGACACCACAAACACCCAGTCCCCAGTCAGAGAAAATCCCCAACCTGGCCGGGATTCGGAACCTGACCCCGTGAACCAGAGGTAGCAATGCTAACCACTGGACCACGAGCTGCAGACATCCTTTCCGTTGTATCGTTAGTTATTAGTTTCCGTTCTGTGTAGTCCACTTGAAAGAGCTTTGGAGGACTTATGGTCAAATACGGCGTAAGGGGTAGATTACACTCCATCATAATTTCTAAAATCATTGGGGAAGTGGCAACAAAACGACAATTCATATTGGTGTGTAGACTGTATGTGTCTGGCGACATACCATCTGACTTTCGGTTATTGCATTATCTATACAATTACGAAGACGGTAAGTGCGACAATTATCGCACAATCAGCAAAACAGCTCATGCATCCAAATTGCTTACAAGAATAATATACAGAAGAATGGAAAAGAAAATTGAAAATAAGCTAGATGACTATCAGTTTGGCTTTAGGAAAGGTAGAGTCACGCGAGAGGCAATTCTGTCGTTGTGGTTAATAATGGAAGCAAGACTAAAGAGAAGTGAAGTCATGTTGATAGGATTTGTTGACCTGGAAAAAGCGTTCGACAGTGTAAAATGGTGCTAGATTTTCGAAATTATCAAAAATAGGAGTAAGCTACAGGGAGAGACGGGTCATATACAATATGTACAACAGCCAAGAGTGGACGACCAAGAACGAAGTGCTCGTGTTAAAAAAGTCTGTACATCGAGGGAGCAATGATAGAAATTAAAGAGAAATTAAAGAAAGATTCAGGAGTGGAAATAAAATTCACGGTGAAAGGATATCAATGATATGATTCGCTGATGACATTGCTATTTAGAGTGAAAGTGAAGAAGAATTACACGAATTAACAGTCTAATGAGTACAGAGTATGGATTGAGAGTAAATCGACGAAAGACGAAGGTAATGAAGTAGTAGAAATGATAAGAGGGCGAAACTTAACATCAGGTCTGATGGTCACGAAGTAGATGAAGTTAAGGAATTCTGCTAGCTGGGAAGTAAAATAACCAATGACGGACGGAGTAAGGAGGACATCAAAAGCAGACTAGCAATGGAAAAAAGGCCTTAATTTGAGGAGGATATTTCTGAGGATATAAGTATGGTAGTGAAACATAGACTGTGGGAAAACCGGAAGGGAGTCAAAGCATTTGAGGTGTGATGCTACAGACGAATGTTGAAAATCAGATTGACTGATAAGGTAAGGAATGAGGAGGTTCTGCGAAGAATCGGAGAGGAAAGGAATATTTGGGAAACACTGATAAGGAGAAGCGACAGGGTGATAGGATATCTGTTAAGACATGAAGAAATGACTTATGTGGTACTCGAGGGGACAGTAGAGGGCAAGAACTGTAGAGGAAGTTAGAGATTGGAATATATCCAGCAAATAATTGAGGTCGTACGTTGCCAGTGCTATTGCGAGATGAAGAAGTTAGCACAGGAGAGGAATTCGTGGCGGGCCGCATGAAACCAGTCAGAAGACTGATTTTAAAAAAATCACATGCTGCTTTCCATATATGTTGACTATTGTTCAGTTTCATAAAACATTTCGATTAGGAGATTGACGAATAACATAATACTGTACTTCCCAAAAAGATTCATCCGATTTCAAAATACTGGATCTCCTGCATTAGTAAAATACCGACAGAGAGTGACATTTAAATTACGTTTAACAACAAATGTTGTAGGATGTAGCCTCATGACGTTGGTGGTAGGGCCAGCTTCTTCACTCGCTCGTTCATTACCCAGTGTGTGTCGACTGGAGATTTCGATGTCGCAGCAAGAAATAGCATTTTGCCTTCTTCATTTCTACGGGAGCAATTCAGTTACAACCAGAAGCGTGATTTTCGTCGAGCATCTGGGAGTGCTCAAACAACGTAAGGGGTGTACGGATCTGCTGCAGCACTACTGGTCTCCTAGATCACCACGTCGTACTTATTACAGTGGCGTTTCGAGAAAGACTGCGACTAAGTGTCTCCCCATCCCACAACTTTACAAGAACTGCGACGCCGCAAAACAACAGCTGTGAATGGAGTAACTGTAGACATCCTCGCAATAGCAAGGGTACTGTTCGACTATCTTATGGATGTTAGTCGACAGTCACGTGGAGCGTACGTCTAACGTTTGTGAGAAGTACACTGTTAGGAAATACGTTAGAAGGAGAAAGATAGAGTAATATGTTACTTTAACTACTCGGTGGTAATGAAGTGCAGGACATGTTTCCAGAGGTCTCCCTGTCTTCAAAGAAAGGTCCGTCACATGGCGTGAGGGCAGCATGACTGTAGCACCAAACTGGCCTGGCCCCGAAACACGAGGCACATGAGGGGACAGTAAAAGATATGTGCGTCAGTCAGTGAGCAGTTTTGTGAAGCGTGGCGGTGGTCTTCGGTACAACATCGCCAGCAGACGCACGGGGAAGAACCATCAGGGAAATGATATACGTGTGACGAGTGTAGTCCAGCAGTTTGGTAGTGTTCACAGTATTGTTTCACATGCATGGGGAGCATTCCGAACCACAGGCACTGCTGCCCAATGCAGACGCTATGTTGTACGACAGGCAAAAGTGACTCACGTTATACATCAGGTACAGTTGCAACCACATGTACGAGGGCAGTTCAATAAGTAATGCAACACATTTTTTTTTCTGAAACAGGGGTTGTTTTATTCAGCATCGAAATACACCAGGTTATTCCCCAATCTTTTAGCTACACAACACTATTTTTCAACGTAACCTCCATTCAATGCTACGGCCTTACGCCACCTTGAAATGAGGGCCTGTATGCCTGCACGGTAGCATTCCACTGGTCGATGTCGGAGCCAACGTCGTACTGCATCAATAACTTCTTCATCATCCACGTAGTGCCTCCCACGGATTGCGTCCTTCATTGGGCCAAACATATGGAAATCCGACGGTGCGAGATCGGGGCTGTAGGGTGCACGAGGAAGAACAGTCCACTGAAGTTTTGTGACATCCTCTCGGGTGCGAAGACTTGTGTGAGGTCTTGCGTTGTCATGAAGAAGGAGAAGTTCGTTCAGATTTTTGTGCCTACGAAGACGCTGAAGTCGTTTCTTCAATTTCTGAAGAGTAGCACAATACACTTCAGAGTTGATCGTTTGACCATGAGGATGGACATCGAACAGAATAACCCCTTCAGCGTCCCAGAAGACTGTAACCATGACTTTACCGGCTGAGGGTAAGGCTTTAAACTTTTTCTTGGTAGGGGAGTGGGTGTGGCGCCACTCCATTGATTGCCGTTTTGTTTCAGGTTCGAAGTGATGAACCCATGTTTCATCGCCTGTAACAATCTTTGACAAGAAATTGTCACCCTCAGCCACATGACGAGCAAGCAATTCCGCACAGATGGTTCTCCTTTGCTCTTTATGGTGTTCGGTTAGACAACGAGGGACCCAGCGGGAACAAACCTTTGAATATCCCAACTGGTGAACAATTGTGACAGCACTACCAACAGAGATGTCAAGTTGAGCACTGAGGTGTTTGATGGTGATCTGTCGATCATCTCGAACGAGTGTGTTCGCACGCTACGCCATTGCAGGAGTCACAGCTGTGCACGGCCGGCCCGCACGCGGGAGATCAGACAGTCTTGCTTGACCTTGCGGCGATGATGACACACGCTCTGCCCAACGACTCACCGTGCTTTTGTCCACTGCCAGATCACCGTAGACATTCTGCAAGCGCCTATGAATATCTGAGATGCCCTGGTTTTCCGCCAAAAGAAACTCGATCACTGCCCGTTGTTTGCAACGCACATCCGTTAGAGACGCCATTTTAACAGCTACGTACAGCGCTGCCACCTGTCGGAAGTCAATGAAACTATACGAGACGAAGCGGCAATGTTTGAAAATATTCCACAAGAAATTTCCGGTTTTTTCAATCAAAATTGGCAGAGAAAAAAAAAGTGTTGCATTACTTATTGAACTGCCCTCGTATCAGGACTGCAAGGCAAGTAATCTCACACCCAACAATGGCACGGCGATTGCATCTGGATGGTCTGTCTGACCCTTTAATAGGCGTTCGTGTCAAGTGCATAGAGGCAGGATGAAGGAGGAGTAGGATCGCGTGCTTTTCTCGGATGGGAGCAGATAAGGTCTGACGTGTGATTCCAGACGTCCCCTTATATCGTTTGAGATGGGAGCATGTAATGCACCCAGAAACATTGTCGGACCTGATCGCTTTGACGGTCAGGTTAGTTAGTTAGTTACGTGTTCCATTGATCAATAGCACGGATAAATCGTTATGATGTGGAACGTGTCAAATGAACAATAAATGCGCACAGGAAAGAAGTTCTTTTTTTTTGTTTGCATTATAGTGTTATACCTAAATATTTCTATTTTCCATCCCATTCCCTTAAATGGCACAAAATGCATGTATTTTATCTCCAGATTTATTTACTCATACTCAAGAATTCATCTATGGTATAGAAGGAGTTGTCAAGAAGGTACGATTTCTATTTGTTTTTGAAACGTTACATGAAGCGGGAGACATAATGCTACGTGAGTGTACGTACATCTCCCTACACGGTACAGTCAGCTGTCAGCGTTATTTTCACACTGTGCTCCTTCCCTATGTGCGTATTTTCAGCGAATCATTGGGTCGTGACTCCATTCCTCCGTATGACAAGGCACGACTGCATGGAACAGCTGGAACCGAGCAGCTGATGGAACGAGAGGATTTTCGGATGCTGGACTGTCCTGTCCGTTTCTCCAAGTTAAATTCTATGTAGTACGATTAGGAGTAGAAGCCGACCACGGGGAAGATCAGTTTGGTTCCGTAGAAATATTGGAACACTTGAGGCAATACTGACCCTACGACTTATTTGAAAAAAGAGACAGCATTGGTCGTATATTTTTTTCTATTGCAAAATCGATTTTCTGTCACGGAGTGACCATCTTCAGTGCTATATTGTATAACTTAAATTGGGATGCACTGTTGTCACTAAGCTTACGTCGATCACATATGTCTATGTGATCGCCGTAAGCTTAGTGACAACAGTGCATCCCAATTTAAGTTATACAATATAGCACTGAAGATGGTCACTCAGTCTATGTGATCGCCGTAAGCTTAGTGACAACAGTGCATCCCAATTTAAGTTATACAATATAGCACTGAAGATGGTCACTCAGTGACAGAAAATCGATTTTGCAATAGTAAAAAATATACGACCAATGCTGTCTCTTTTTTCAAGTATACCTGTTATCTGGTCGTTGTGCACAAGACAACATGGAGTCGCCAATCAATAACGTACGACTTATCTTAGAAGAAAGATTAAGGAAAGGCAAACCTACGTTTCTAGCATTTGTAGACTTAGAGAAAGCTTTAGGCAGTGTTGAGTGGAATATTCTCTTTCAAATTCTGAAGGTGGCAGGGGTAAAATACAGGGAGCGAAAGGCTATTTACAATTTCTACAGAAAGCAGATGGCAGTTATAAGAGACGAGGAACATGAACGGGAAGCAGTGGTTGGGAAGGGAGTGAGACAGGGTTGTAGCCTCTCCCCGATGCTATTCAATCTGTATATCGAGCAAGCAGTAAAGGAAAAAAAAGAAACGTTCGGAGTAGGTATTAAAATTCATGGAGAAAAAGTAAAAACTTTGAGGTTCGCCGATGACATTGTAGTCCTGTCAGAGACAGCAAAGAAATTGGAAGAGCAGTTGAACGGAGTGGACACTGTCTTGAAAGGAGGGTATAAGATGAAAAGCAACAAAAGCAAAACGAGGATAATGGAATGTAGTCGAATTAAGTCGGGTGATGCTGAGGGAATTAGATTAGGAAATGAGGCACTTAAAGTGGTAAAGGAGTTTTGCTATTTAGGGAGCAAAATAACTGATTATGGTCGAAATAGAGAGGATATAAAGTATAGACTGGCAATGGCAAGGAAAGCGTTACTGAAGAAGAGAAATTTTTAACATCGAGTATTGATTTAAGTGTCAGGAAGTCGTTTCTGAAAGTATTTGTATGGAGTGTAGCCATGTATGGAAGTGAAACGTGGGCGATAAATAGTTTAGACAAGTAGAGAATAGATGCTTTCGAAATGTGGTGCTACAGAGGAATGCTGAAGATTAGGTGGGTAGATCACATAACTAATGAGGAGGTATTGAATAGAATTGGGGAGAAGAGGAGTTTGTGGCACGACTAGAAGTAGGGATCGGCTGGTAAGACATATTTTGAGGCATCAAGGGATCACTAATTTAGTATTGGAGGGCAACGTGGAGGGTAAAAATCGTAGAGGGAGACCAAGAGATGAATTCAGTAAGCAGATTCAAAATGATGTAGGTTGCAGTAAGTACTAGTAGATGAAGAAGCTTGCATAGGATAGAGTAGCATGGAGAAGTGCATCAAACCAGTCTCAGGACTGAAGACCTCAACAACAACAACAACAACAACAACAACAACACGATTCGGATGCGGTGAAGATACGTGTTGCAGCACGGCCACACGCACCAACGACCATCCACCAGCTGTCAATCGCGGTCGTGGAGGAATGGAACTTGTAACATTATGTGATTGCCTTATCATTTTAAAACATTCACTAATCGAGCAGTCGCTCGACAACAGCTACAGTTAGCCAATAATGTTGCGAGAATGTAAAAGGTGAACGACCTGTGACGTAACTTGTTTATTGTCGAAGCGCCGTCAGAGATGCAGTGAGTTATTGACTTTGAAAACCGCTGCGCGAAAAACGGACAGAAGAAGAACACTTTTACACTTTTTTTTTATGTACGAGATATTCTCGATGAACAGTTACTCATTCTTCTCTTGCCTCTTGTAACTTGTGTCGGACGCGCATGTCTTGCCACCGTATTATTATCGTTAAAAATAATATTATTTTAGTGTAAAGTAAATGTGCAATACTAAAAGTGCTATGCAGTAGATTTATTCTGCGACGTGTATGTGAAAACGTCAAGGGAATTATTTTTATTACGAGAAGGGAAGTGCCAGTCAAAACGGCATCCATGTTAAATCTTTCATTGCAGTGTAAGTTCATCTATTAATTGCCATTAATTCAGATTTAAATGGAATTGGTGTATGGACTATTTATTTAATATAGAATGTATGTCTCACTCCTTCATGAAGTTATTTAATTTTCTTTATGTTTCTGCCAAATAGAGAGTTCACAGTCACGAATTCTTTCATCGAAATCGGACGGAAGTTGTATGCGGCGAAATATTTTCTCCGCGGCATATTCTAGTAAATGCATGATAAACTACGGTCCCTTAGGAAATTCATGTTGATCTATCCAAAAATAATTATATTTTGAATAGGCATTTACTCTCCTCTGCAATGCAACTTACGACTGATCAGACGATCCAACAAGAAACAGCCGCACACGGTCGGCGTTCGCAATTATGTTTCCACCGCTGATTATAGCTATATGTTACAGCACAAAAGTAAACATATTGTTATAATTAGCGACTACGAACGGGGACATTTATAACTGTATGTTTATGTATACACATTACGTAAACATATCGTTATAATCTCCATACCACGAAACTCCTTGCCAACCTTGTGGCCAGCATAGGAGCACGTTACAGAACAAGAGTGGTCCTCGGTGGTGATCACACAATCTGTGAACAACCCTATTCCGGCTTTTGTAATGTCAAGGTGACCTTCATAAACAGCGGTGACTTCACCGTAATGTCATTTCTGTTCGTCTCATTGCATATTACCTTTAGTTACATTCTTTACAATACTGTAGGAATTCTCTCAATGTATAGTCCTACACTACTGGCCATTAAAATTGCTACACCACGAAGATGACGTGCTACAGACGCGAAATGTAACCGACAAAAATGGTTCAAATGGCTCTGAGCACTATGGGACTTAACATCTGAAGTCATCAGTCCCCTAGAACTTAGAACTACTTAATCCTAACTAACCTAAGGACATCACACACATCCATGCCCGAGGCAGGATTCGAACCTGCAACCGTAGCAGTCGTGCGGTTCCGGACTGAAGCGCCTAGAACCGCTCTGCCACCGCGGCCGGCGACTTTAACCGACAGGAAGAAGATGCTGCAATATGCAAATGATTAGCTTTTCAGAGCATTATTACAAGGGTGGGGCCAGTGGCGACACCTACAACATGCTGAAATGAGGAAAGTTTCCAGCCGATTTCTCATACACAAACAGCAGTGACCGGCGTTGCCTGGTGAAACATCGTTGTGATACGTCCTGTAAAGAGGAGAAATGCGTACCATCACGTTTCCGACTTTGATAAAGGTAGGATTGTAGCCTATCGCGATTGAGGTTTATCGTATCGCGACGTTGCTGCTCACGTTGGTCGAGACCCGATGACTGTTAGCAGAATATAGAATCGGTGGGTTCAGGAGGGTAATACGGAACGCCGTGCTGGATCCCAACGGCCTCGTATCACTACCAGTCGAGATGACAGGCATCTTATCCGCATGGCTGTAACGGATCGTGCAGCCACGTCTCGATCCCTGAGTCAACAGATGGGGACATTTGCAAGACAACAACCATCTGCACGTACAGTGCGACGACGTTTGCAGTGCATGGACTATCACCTCTGAGACCATGGCTGCGGTTACCCTTGACGGTGCATCACAGACAGGAGCGCCTGCGATGGTGTACTCAACCAATGGCAGAACGTCATTTTTTCGGATGCATCCAGGTTCTGTTTACAGCATCATGATGGTCGCATCCGTGTTTGGCGACATCGCGATCAACGCACATTGGAAGTTGAAAGCGTGTATTCGTCATCGCCCTACTGGCGTATCACCCGGCGTGATGGAATGGGGTGCCAGTGGTTACAGCTCTCGGTTCGCATTGACGGCACTTTGAACAGTGGACATTACATTTCAGATGTTTTACGACCCGTGGCTCTACCGATCCCCGCGAAACCCCACATTTCAGCAGGATAATGCTCGACTGCAGGTAATGTACTGGCCTTTCTATACAGAAAATGTTCGACTGCTGCCTTGGCCAGCATATTTTCCTGGTCTATCGCCAATTGAAAACGTCTCGTCAATGGTGGCCGAGCGACTGGCTCGTCACAATACGCCAGTCACTACTGTTGATGAACTGTGATATCGTGTAGATTCCGCATGGGCAGCTGTACCTGTACAAACCATCCCAGCTCTGTTTGATTAAATGCCCAGGCGTATCAAGGCCGTTATTACGGCCAGAGGTGGTTGTTCTGGGTACAGATTTCTCAGGACCTAAGCACCCAAATTGTGTGAAAATGTAATCACATCTCAGTTCTAGTATAATGTATTTGTCCAAATGAATACCCTTTTATCATCTGCATTTCTTCTTCGTGTAGCAATTGTAATGGCCAGTAGCGTAATTTCATCGAGGTATACAACTCGGCAATGACAAATCATACGAAAATTACTTTCGTCCACGAGTTTCTTACAACAGTGTAATTAAAAACATTGATACTAAACGTAACAGTGAAACATACACCAAGGATGAATGAAATTTCTGTACCCATACAATATTCGATAGTTTCTTTGGAAACAGAAAATAAGAAAAAAAATAAGTGTAATTGTTTGCTCAATCCGAGTTTTTCCCCAAAGTTCCTACGTTCATTCATGCAGAACATGGAGTCTTTTGAAACAACTTGTATTCTGAGACGTACCTGAAGCGCAAAGCTCACGCACAGGTTTTTCGCGTCCACCGGCAGCGGAGTAAATGGTGGAGGGACGCGCGTGACAGAACGACAGTTCACTGCGGGGGCGCCACGTGATTTCTGCCGCCCCGTGACGAAGCTGCGAACTCGCCCGGAGTGAATATCCACAGGGGGCGCGTGACCGGAATGTGTGGCAGCCGGCGAGCGGCCGCGGAGTAGCTGCTGCAACCACGGCTGTCTGCAGATGAGAGGTGGCACAGTAGCCAGCGTGCTAGTCTCTCCACTGTAGTGAGCTGGAAGGAACTATTACAACAAGGTTAAGAGCGTAAAGGGAAAGAATACAATAAAATTCTGTCTCAAAAAGAATGAAACTTTTAAAGGCCTACTGTTCCCCTTCTATAGTGCGCGTCATTTACGACGGCGGCCGACTTAAGGTTCGTTCTGCGCATCTGACGTCACAAAACTCAGTCAGCCAATGAACGGAGAACGACGTTGCCAGAGCTGGATTGCAGTGCAGAGCACCGACGAGTGTCTTCAGTTTTGGAGAAACGTTCAGTCATAAATAAAGTAATTGAACAAAAGCAAGGACTTAATAGCAGACTTTCTTTTATAGGAAGTTTCGAAAAAGCATTCCTTATACCAATTGATTCACATTGTAATAATTAATTAATCCTAACAAGCAATAAGCCTCCTAATTCAGACGATAGCAAGGAAAGGTGTTCGTATCAATCTCATGAACCGCTTTTTCGCAATAAAAAACAGCGTTAATTGTTTATTTCCTATTGTACTTCGACGAAACTTGAGTAATTCATAGTCCTACCAACAGTGTTTGTCGGTATTTTGCGTGATATTTTAGAGTCCTCCAGGAATTCTGTCGAGCGACGAGCTGCGTTAGCGCCATGGTTAAGGTATTTGGTTACTAAGTGGTACTTGAAAATTTCTTTATTTAAAAACAATATCGAAGTGTCTTACGTCACGAATTTTATTCGTTTAAATGTAATTTTTTCATATTTCTAGTACTTTGTCTCTTCATTATAATCATAATAAGTTTTCGGTTTTTCTAATTTTGTCCTACAATATTTCTTTTCACATAAATTAAAAACAATGAAAAGGCACTCATACAATATTCATGTTATCTGTTTTGTTTGTATATCTTCTCTTCCGCAGACGCTGTTTTGCTATTCATATTGAGATATATCCTTTTGCGACAGTATTAAAAGTATTATTTAGAGCAGAATTTCGGCTCGTACGTTGCCAAGCTACTTGATTGTCTGACGCAATTCTTGGCTTCACTTCTTTGGCAACATCATATTCAATGTTTTCGTCGACTGATCTATTTTTTGGCAAGTATTTGCTGTCCGTTGTGACAAACACAAATTGTTTGCGCACTGAACCTCACTGACTTTATATTTTAGTTTCTATGTTTTATTACGTCTACAATTCAGTTTTGTGTACTTCGCCAACTTTGCTTTAATCAGAACGTTTTAGAAAAAAGCGAAATGACTCTGGTATAAATAAAAGTTTTATTACAGTCACGAAAGACGGAATATTTATCAATATTACATACGACACCTATCTCTTACTTAAATTAAATGAGATATTGCTATACAGTAAATTTTATATGAAATTTAGGTATCTTGTCCACATTTCATTCTCTACATTGTGGCAACTAAAATCGACCATACAGAAAGTATATGGTAGACTTTTACCTCTGCAAACTCTTCAAAATTTCGTGCAATGCTTTACTACATTTACTGCTGCAAAATAACTGTGTTGAACATCGAAACAAAATTAAGTCATTTATGGGGGAAGGTGTCAGTGAAGAAGATGTGTAAAAATCAAATTTTTGGGCCAAATAGTTTTTGTGAAATCGAACGATAAGTGTGTCAAAGCATTGGGAACACCATGTGTCTGCACAGGCGAGCAGTGCAGTGTTGACAAAATCGCGCACAGCGCGGAATGCGGGGAGCACGTCTCTGTAGCAGCGAAAGGGTTAATGCGGCCGTGGTGGCTTTACTTCATAAACTGCGCGCTCCCCCTTAAACGTAAAGTTTGCGAACTATAGTATACTATGGCGCTGCTTCTCTTGGCACGTGCGTCGTTTGCAACTGGCAACACAGCAATCTACCGCGTCTGGGGGGCGTGTGCGAGCCCCAAGATAAAAGAAATGAACTATAGCAAGCTGGCAGCATTGCACATTGTACGATTTTCATATATTTACTTCATGGTTAGTAACAGCACGCTTTACGGCTGAACAATTCGTTGTCACAGCGTAAAAGTTTTAAAAATATTGGGAATGTGGTGCGAAGACTGCTCAAGTTCCGTGGAACGAGTGGTCAACTTAATACACCGAGTACGTCGACTGTGAAGAGACTGATTGCTAAATTTGGTAAAACCGGCTCAGCTGTGGAAACTCAACACCGCATGTTGGACTCGTATTGGTCGTTATCTCGAAAACATCGTCATCGTGTGTGATAATTTTGCTCTTTAAGTTCAGTGGAACTGCCTCGTTACTTTCACAACTACTGGATATTCCCAGAACCCACGTAGAAGGATCGACACCTCAGGGCCTGTAAAGTCCGACTTCCAAAAGATCTGATAACAAACGATCACCAAAACGCCGAGGATTTGCCCTCTGGGTACTTGTGAAAGAAATAGTGGGCAAGAATTTCATGAAGAAAATAAGTTATCTAGTGAGGCCTGCTGAATAACTTCAGCAGGTGAATCTGCGGGATTTGTCTCAGAGAAAATACTGGAGTAATTATGGTGAAACCATTACATCCACAACTAGATATTGGGTGCTGTGCCATTTGGGCTGCCGGCACAAGCACATTAACAGTGGTCGATCACAACTACAACAAAATCTTGAGAGAGTTTCTCTTGTCTGAACTGGATCGTATGAATGGTGAAGACGTTTGGTTTCAGAAATACGGTGCCACCTGCCACACATATGTTGTTATAATTTATGGACATTTTACAACGGATATATCCCTGGGCGGATAATTTCTTGCAACGATGACGTGAAATAGGCACACAGATGTTGTGATTTGGCAGTATATAATTTATTTCTGCGATATATTTCAGATATTCTGTTTACGGCCACAAACAACGAATACTTTCAGAGCTCTAGGCCGAGATTTAGTGTGTGATTTCAGTACTAGACGTGCAGGCGTGTCGAAATGTTATGAACAATGTCATCAAAAGAACGAGAGCTTATCTGCAGAATCTTGGTGGGCTTTAGAGTGGTACCTCATATCATACCTAATCACAGGTAAAATACCCTGTAATAAAATGCAAATTACTTAGTTTCGTCAGTAAATTTGTATGTTGTTCCGCACTCAAAACTCTCGTTATTTATGGCCCACGCTTTACTTCCGGCCGGTAGCAAACGTATCTAACAAGATTCCTTAAGTAGAATGGTCAAGCTTGTTAGCACAGATTATTTGGAATGAATGAAGACAGAGGAACTGTAATTAAGACAATAATGCAGCCACCGACTTGTTTAGTACAGCCTTAACTCTCTATAATTTGACACCCGATAACTTGGAACTCTCAATAATTTGAAATTTTTCCTGGTCCCAGGGCAAATACTCGATAAACTGGAAAAGAAAACCAATGTGTTTTGGTCCCTGTAACCGAAAGTGTAAACGGCAGAGGAAAAAAAAGGTCACATCAGGGCGTTATTATATTTTCATGTAAATCAGTGTCAAGAAAACAGTATAACATGTATAAAAGTGGAGGGACTAAGCCTGCGGGAAAGTATTGTGTATTGTTGCGTTCGCTATCACACCGTTGTAGTAGTCGTCCGTCCGATGACTGGTTTGAGTAATTCCAAGGAAATCTGTCTTGTGCTGTTATTTGCATAGCTGTTTAACTATTACAATGTCAGCTTTTTGCTACTTAAACTGGACCCCAACTTTCAGTGTCCTGTTTCCTAACAATTTCCTCCGTGTAACCTGATGTAATTCTACCATGTACCACCACTTTTTTAGATATTCGACTTATAACTTCTTTTCGAGATATTAAAGCTTCCGTTCAACTTAGCATTGAAACCCTTGAAAGATCCGTGAGAGCATTAAAAAGTCACTGTTAAATTTTACAGTTATTATTTTAGCTGCGTAACATTTAATACATTGGCTTGCATGACTGTTCGATGTAAGATTAAGTAACTTGGGAAATAAGCTGCATAACAAAGTCACTTCCATCTCGATTACAGTCTGCTTTCCATGTACTCGACTCTTGTAAATATTTTTATCCCACTATTTTATCTGAGATAACTTCGCAGTTAAGGAGAGTGTAATCTAGCCAGCGTGGTAAAAAGTTGCTAATAAATCTAGAGATGATATTAACATGGGTTATGGAGAGTTTAAACACGAAGGCTGTGGCTAAATTGCTTCAGATTAAGAACATGTGCCCCAGTAACTGAAACAAATTGCTCGCCTACACCGCATCTTTTCAAGTTACAAGCATGTGAAAGTGTGTCTAGGTGTGTTAATGAACTAGACGTGAAACTGCTTTCGTAGGTGTCATAAGACTTGTATTAGTTGACAGTTTCCTGACTGGTTGAATTACTCAATGTATACATTATATGCACTATTTTGGTTCTTAGAAGTGTTGTTTGTACGATATGCTAAGTGATATTCCATTTCTTTTAGCCCCTTTTCTTTTTAGAACTATGTTCTTGTTCTGATACTTCCTGATAGATTAACACTGTATAGTGGTACCAGATCCCTGCTAAATGTTGTTGTAAATACTCATCTACAATGCGCCAGCTGCTTGTATTGTGTGATTCCTGTTCTACTGTGCCCAGTGTGTATTTATTGCCCCTGTGCCTTCATGACTTGTTTGTTAAGCTTTGGGTGAATGTAATTTTTTTTTCTTTAATTTCCGAAGACGGGCTCATTCTCTAAGACTAAGATTACATATATTTTCAGAAGCGCCTTAAAGTGAACAGTTCAAATCCAAGTGCAGAGGTGTATTTCCGAACTAAAACTAATAAGAATTTGCGTTTTGGGAAAACGGGTGGAATCCAATCCTACACTGTCTCTGCAGACATGTTCTGTTCCAGAGCGCCGCAAATTATAGCAAGTTTGTATTTCTTGACAGATCATTACAGGTTTCCCCAGGGTAGAAAATATATATTTATTTCTTTATTAAGTACCTTGGAACTTAAATAGTGACAACACTGCTGTGGAGACAGTATGCAATGGAATCTACTGTTGTCGGTGATAGCACACTTTGTTGACATACCTACCTTACCTGCGAGCAAATGGAATAGCCCGTCCCACGTCACCGGCGTGCGCACAATCGAGGGATACACAGTCACGTGTGAGCGAGCGGTCTAACGTAACATCATCACTGTGTTTTCGAAACAGGTACAACGGAGTTGGATCAAGATCGAACGTGCCAGAGGTCGTACAGCACGACAGTGTCATCAAGGTATTCAAGAGCCGTGCGGGCAATCGGCATTGCCGTACAGAAAAGTGGCACGTTGGGTAAAAGCCTTCGACGAAGGTCAGCAAACTTTGGCCTACAGGCATCGGGCACGTCGTCCTAGCGTCTCTGAAGAGGAAGTGCATGCTGTTGCCGCGTTAGTGGACATTGATCGACGCCATACGACTCGTGAGTTCGCCCACGAAACCGGATTAGCGCATACAACTGTGCTTCCCAACCCGAGGGAACGCCTGCACATTCTAAAAATTGCATCACGACGGGTGTCGCATGACTTGACGGAAATACAGAAATGGATGCGTTACGACGCTGCTCAGACGCACTTGCGGCTCTATGAGTGCGAAGGAGAGGCTTTCTTGCGCCGCATCGTAACACTGGATGAGACATGGGACGCATCGTAGGAGCCAAAACTGAAACGTCAATCCAACGAACGGCGTCATTACGCGTCACCGCGAAAGTCGAAAGCGCGTCAGAGCCCTGCGTGGTGAAAGTTATGGTGATTCTCGTGCACGACTGTGTTATCTTAACGCATTACATCCCTCCATGACAGACCGTCAATGCACAGTATTACTGCTCGTTTCTGGAGCATCGCCTGCGACCAGCTTTGCGAAAGAAGCGGCGACACTTTCTGTGCAACCAACCCATCATTTTGCACGACAATTCGCGGGTGCATTCAGCGC
The DNA here is from genome assembly GCF_023898315.1 of Schistocerca nitens. NCBI lineage: Eukaryota > Metazoa > Arthropoda > Insecta > Orthoptera > Acrididae > Schistocerca > Schistocerca nitens. The sequence continues at coordinate 25,079,319 of NC_064620.1, read as the reverse complement.
AATCTGTGGCTGCTGTGCTCGGTCGATGGGACTGGGAAGTACTGTACCATCCACCGTACTCCCCGCACTTAAGTCCTTGTGACTTTGATCTGATTCCGAAGATGAAGGAACCACTTCGTGGCATTCGCTTCAGAACTGTTCCAGAGACTCGACAGATAGTAGACCGCTCCATTCGTACCATCAACGGGACAGGCTCTGCTAACGGTATACTATGCCTTCCACATCTCTGGCAACTGGTTCTACACAACACTGGCGACTACTGTGTAGGGCAGTAACAGGTGCAAAGGTGAACCTCTTTTGTGTCGGTAGTGAACAAATAGTTGCCACTATTTAAGTTGCAACCCTCGTATGTACAGTTCTTTCTTTCGTTTTCGTTACTCTATGTTGCGTTAACTTTCTTATGTACTAATATCTGTGTAAACTATAGATCCTTTTAAATTTAAAGGCAACTTTTTTTCTGCAAGACTAGAAAAATAAATAGGCAAAGACTTCTGCATTTCTTGACCTTCCTCCTGGTAGCCACATTTTCCCAAAATGAGTCACCTTCTTAACTCTGTGTACGATAAACAGCGCGTAAATACACATATCATACAATACTAGTCGGAGGCGACTGTAACTTGCCGAGTATACATTGGAATGTCTTTGGATTCATTGCGGGAAGTTCAGACAGCCAGCCATGCGAAATACTTCTGAACCCGTTTTCTGAAAGTTGTCTTTAGAGCTAACTCGGCAGCCCGTACGCAATGGAAATATGTTTCACCTTCTAGTTACAAATAAGCCAGACCTCATTGACAGTGTCAGTAAAGAAACATGGATTAGCGATCAACATGTTATTACAGCAACTATGATTACAGAAGTTAATAAATCAGCTAAGAAGGCTAGTAGAGTGTGTATGTTAGACAGAGCAGATAAGCAGTTATTAGTATCTCAAAAAAAGGTTCAAATGGCTCTGAGCACTATGGGACTTAACATCTGAGGTCATCAGTCCCCTACAACTTAGAACTACTTAAATCTAACCAACCTAAGGGCAGCACACACATCCATGCCCGAGGCAGGATTCGAACCTGCGACCGTAGCAGCATCGCGGTTCCCGGATTGAAGCGCCAAGAACCGCTCGGCCACAGACGCCGGCTATTAGTATCTCACTTAGACAGTGAATTACCATCGCTTAGTTCCAGTATGTTGGATGTAGGGCAATTATGGGCAAATTTGGAGTAGACTGTACATAATGACCTGGAGAGTTACGTGCCTAGTAAGTGGATAAAGGATGGAATAGATCCGCCATGTTTTAGTAAGGGAATCTGGTGGATGCTGAGGAAGCAGAGACCGTTGCACTCACGGTTCAAAAGAGAACGCACAAGTAACGACAAGCAAAGGTTATTACAGTTTCATGCATCTGTGAAGATATCTGTACACGAACCATACAACTACCAACGTCATACCTTAGCAACAGTCTGGCCGAGAAAATTCTGGTCGTATGTAAAATCGCTAAGCAGGCGTAAGGCTTACATTTAGCCCTCCGCTGGTATGGCAGTTGAAGAGAGCAAAACGAAAGCCGAAGTTTTAAAACTCACCTTCCAGATATCGTCCACGCAGGAGAACAGTATAAACATACCGTCATTTAACCATTGGACAGACTCCAGTGTGGACGACATAGTAATAAGCATATCTGACAGAGAAACAACTGAAAATTTGAAAGAAAATAAATCATCAGTTCCGGATGGAATCCTAGTTAGATATTACAAAGACCACGCTACGGCATTGGTCCCTTACCTACCTTGCATTTATCGTGAATCTCTCACCCACCACAAAGTACCAAGCAACAGGAGAAAAGGGCCGGTGACTTATGTATATTAGAAGGCTAAAAGAACGTACCCGCAAAATTACAGACCAAATCCGTAACTTCAGTTTGCTGCAGAATCCTTGAACACAGTCTGAGTTCGAATATAATAAACTTTATTGAGACTGAGAAGCTCCACGAATCAGCATGCTTTTAGAAATAATCGCTCGTGCGAAACTCAGCTTGCCCTTTTCTCTCATGATATACTGAGAACTATGGATGAAGGGCAAGAAGCAGATTCCATACGTTTAAATTTCCGGGAAGCATTTGAACGGTGCCCAGTTGCAGGCTGTTAAGGAAAGTGCAAGCATATGGAAATAAGTTCGCAGATATGTCAGTGTCTCGAAGACTTCTTAAGTAATAGAACACAATATACTGCCCACGACGGCGAGTGTTCATCAGAGAAACGGGTTCCGTTAGGAACGCCCCAGGGAACTGTGATAGGACCGCTGTTGTTCACTGCATACATAAATGATTTGGCAGACAGGGTGGGCAGTAATCTTTGGTTGTTTGCTGATGATGCTGTGGCGTACGGTAAGGTGTCGAAGTTGAGTGACTTTAGGAAGATAAGACTAGTCAAAATTTCCAGTTGGTGTGATGAATGGACGCTAGGCCTGAATGTGGACAAATATAAGTTAATGAGGATGAGTAGGAAGATCAAACCTGTAAAGTTCTGATACTGTATTACTAGTGTTCTGCTTAACAATGTCAGGTCATTTAAATATCTGGGCGTTACGTTGCAAAGCGATATAAGATGCATCGAACTTGTGAGAACTGCGGTAGGGAAGGCAAATGGTCGACTTCGGTTTATTAAGAGAATTTTAGGAGAGAGTAGTTCACCAGTAAAACAGTTTTCACACAGCACGCTTGTCCGACCTATTCTTGAGTACTGCTCAAGTCTTTGGGATGTGTACCAGGTTGCATTGAAGGAAGACATCGAAGCAATTCAGAGGCGGGCTGCTAGATTTGTTACTGGTAGGTTCGAACAACACGTGAGTGCTGCGGAGAGGCTTTGAACACTCAAATGGGAATCCCTTGAGGAAAGGTGACGTTCTCTTCTGGAAACATTGAGAAAATTTAGAGAACCGGTATTTGAAGCTGACTGCCAAGCGATTCTACTGCCGGCCGCCAACATACATTACGTGTATGGACCACGACGATAAGATACGAGAAATTTGGGTTCATACGGAGTCATAAAGGCAGTCCTATTCTCCTCGCTCTATTTGTGAGTGAAACAGGAAAGGAAACGACAAGTAGTGGTAGAAGTTACCCTCCGCCACGCACCGTACAGTGGCTTGCGGGTAGTCCATGTAAATGTAGATGTAGTTACGAAATAATTCAGACAGTGAAATGTTATTCACAGTGCATACGCTAAAAAGTGCGATACCTTTTATTTTCTGTTCATACATGTTGAAATCGCCAGTTTATAAGTGAATCGTTATTTTCTTGAATTCTGGTCACTGAGCTTGGGTAATTAAACGGCACTCCGGCAGTACGGATCTAGCTGGTAACTCCGGAAGCAGTTCGTATTGCTGATATCTCTAAAGATTTTTCTGTCCATTGCAATGCACACAAATCTAACGGAGATGTGCAGTTGTGAGCTTAATAAATTTAAAATTTTTATTATGGTTAACGTAAGAGAAATTTTTTCTCCCGCGTATGATAACGACGGAATCAATGAACAAGCACCGTATGAAAATTGCAAATAGTTTTTCTTGACTTACACTAGGGAAACGCGCAGATGTGGTAACCCTTGAATAGAGACAAAATATCTCATTAGGTCGCAGCTGAGGAACGTACTAATAAAATAAATATCCACCTCGGTTTCGAGAGAGCGTAGTAAGGATATTTTAAATGTTTTGATGAAATTCTACGTTTTAGAGAAAGAAATTGCCTAAATAAGTGCAGTAAGCACTGAAGGACGAGTGAAGTAACAATTTGAACAGAACTGATAATATGTAAACAACATATACACCAAAGTACGAACTGATTGAGTGTACGTTAACGAAACAAACACTTTAGTGAGATTATTTAGGTCACAGCAATGCGAACCTTGTCTGAAAACATTATTTTCAACTTACGGGCAATGATGAAACCACGTATGAGACATATATCGCTGGAAAGACTGGTCTGTTGTTAAATAAGCTTGCACTTTCACAACAAAGCGAAAACAGTAGGAAGTCATACAGTATCTGTTGCTTCGAAAGCATCTATGGAACCAAAGTTTTCAACTGCAGGCCTTTCAAGGTGTTAGGGAAACATGGTACGCACAACAGAAGACTAAAATGTAATTTACAGACACATGTTGTGGCCCTCGTAGGTGCAGAAACGTTTTTCCAATCAATAGATAACTTACTGGCAGTCCCGGAACTGTGAAAGCGGAATTCAGAGACAGCTAAGTGGAACGTGAAATGCTGTTAAAGAAAATACAATGAGAAACAAAAAGGACGCAAAAGAGCACAATAGTCCTACGCTATTACGGTCAGATGCACAGTTCAATAAAGTGCAGATTCTTTCTGAAAAATGGGAGAATTATCCGAGAGAAAATTATTTCAATATTCGAGAAAGGTTCGCAGTCGCCAATAGAGGCTGTAAGAGGATTGCTTTGCTGGTGAAGGGAACATTCACGGCGCCGAAATTGTCTGAATTGAAGAAAGAAAAGAAAGCAGTCAAAGGGGGCATGAAAGAAATCGTGCCAGCCCGTTAAGCGATTGACGGTCTCAAAGCCGGAGAGAATATTTCAGCCATAATACTTGTACAACTGCGACGACATCGAGCGTGGAAATGTAACTGCGAAACCTCAAGCGCTACATTTCCAAGATACTGAATTCTAAGAAGATTACATCTTCACGAGCGGGCTAGGCACTTCACATAAGAACCAGTGGAGAACAAAGTAAGAAGACGGCGGCGGCATTTCAGAAACACTGAGATTTATCGAAAATATGAATTTATTTCACGAAAGGAGCTACTAAGAAATTAGAAGCAAAATTATAATAGAACGCTAGGGTTAAGGCATCCATGTATTTTTACTTACAATGAATTAATTTGATCGTACTAAAGAAGAGATTTTAAATAACTTGGTCTGCTATTTTCTACTCCGTTATTATCCACTGCCTCTCACAGAGACCATAATAATAAATTAGGAACTGGAGACCTACAGGAGGACTACGCTCTGTCGTATTCTCTTTCTTAATTATCCATTAGGTAAGAGAACGCCAGTTCTGATATTATCGCTTCCTTTGAACCACATGAGTTTCTTCGGCACATCAGATGTATATGAAAGCTACTTAAATAAGCTATTATGACTCTACACGTCTGTATGCAAAACGAACAAAACTGCAGACTTATTTTTTTTAAAATGAAGAAGCTTTTTACTTACTGTGTGAAATACCAACAACTTATGAAAGCTACTGTAAGATAAATAAAATCGCTATTCCAGCATTTAAGAAACGACTCCGCCGATGAATGTTCATCGTTTGAAAAGTTAACGATTTGTCGTTGAAACGTGTCTCGAAAATGATAACTTGTGGATTTAATTGTACTGCGAAGGACTGGTCTGAGTTATACTTAACGAATAGAATGAAAAATGTTTGGTTCAATAATCCAAAAATTATTAAAAGGAGAAAACATGCAGTGACTGTGGAAAAATCACGGAGGGTGTCCCATAGAGTTCAAATTTGATTCCGTTACTATATCCTGTATAAGTCAACGACCTTTCACTCAGTCATCTTGAAACAGAAATGCTACTTCTTTTGCCACCGATACTAGTTTTATAGTAATTCCCAAAAGATAGAAAGTAACAGAAGGAATTGTTAATGCTGTTCTTCAAAGGATTTTTAAGTACTTCTCTGAAGCTAAACTCACTAAATTTTGAGAAAACACTTTGTATTCAGTTCTGTAGAAGAATTATTCATACACACAGTTGATGTTGTATATGAACACAGACAACTTAGTTTTTCTCGTTATCCACACAATTGCTAGACGTCGAAAGAACGAATCAACTTCCTAATATATTTTGTGTATTTACACCCAATAATAACTTACGGAGTAGCTTTTATGGGGTAGTGAAAAGTAGGGTAAAACCGTGATTATAGATTAAACCGAATAGCTTAATATTTCCGTAACTAGAGCTGCCATTTTTCTAACAACACACAGAACTACTGGCAATAATCGTTCTTGGAGTTGTAAAAAACGTCATTAGCGGACGCGTGTTGCTTTCCCTTCTAGATATATTTAAAGTTATTACTGAAATTTTCTTCGATGTTGATGCTTCTTGGACAGAGTCTTGAAGAGAAATGTTAAGTGATAAATGGTTCAAATGGCTCTGAGCAGTACGCAACTTATATGCTGAGGTCATCAGTCCCGTAAAAATTAGAACTACTTAAACCTAACTAACCTAAGGACATCATACACATCCATGCCCGAAGCAGGATTCGAACCTTCGACCGTAGCGGTCGCGCGGTTCCAGACTGTAGCGCCTAGAACCGTTCGGCCACACTGGCCGGCTATCGAAGGAGGGATAGATCCAGTGTCCATCTTGTCGTGTCTGGGTGCATGAACAATCCTCCTTTGGTGAAGATGAAGACTAATAATTCGTCTGCGGTTTACGTTCTTAGCAAAGTGTATTTTCTGTTTTTGGGCGGTCGAGTTACTGAGAACTTTCCTGCGTTAGTAAATAATTTTTAATTCTTCGATAACTCAAATTTATTGAAAACCAGTTCTGGTACTCATATACGATTAATCAGATTCTTTGGTAGTATGGTTAATGATACATGTTTATTTTCATCTCGTATTTTCACAGTAAAGTAAAACGTTTGTATTGTTTTCAAGTTTCTTCCATCTATTTAAATGGTTATTCGATTTTACCCAATGGGTGGGTGAAAACCAGTTTTTTGTACCTTTATAGGATTGTTATTCTTTTTTATATTGCATTAGTTTGTTTTAAGCTGAAACCGGCCTAGTCTCCTGTTTCTAAATATTTAACATATTAGAATGACCTTAATTTGCGAACTTATTGATCACTAACAATAAATCACATGCATTAAAACTTAAAGTAAATAGTCCTTCCCTACTTTTCCCTAAGCCATCGCGTAGAGAGAAAATACAGATTGCACATAAGGGAGCACTAAACATAACATGCACAGTTCACCAGCAGTCATCCTATGGGTATTCCTTCAAACAATTTGGCATTTTAATTCGCCTTTACAATATAACCATTAGCAAAAAGAGTAATGATAAGGAACACACCGTAATTTCAGAAGAATAGTTATCTCCATATGCACAACACAAAGCAAAAAAGTTACTTAAACTACATATTATTTACGCTGTCAGTGATTTGAAATGGAGTTCAATATCTTTGATCATTTGCACAACAACTTAAAGTGTCCTGTAGGTAGCAAAGAAAGTTTTAAATGTAGAATTTGCTCTCGCCAACTCCTTATACTCAGTACACGAATTTTTATGTTAGACTTTTCAGCCTATAAAAAGCCTAGTCTCGTGAGCAATACTGCCTAATAATGTGTTCATTAATGTTAAAACTGATCATGTGGTCTTGTCCTGTAAACTACCTGCTCCTACGTAATCTCAGAAAAAGAAAAAAAAAATTGAAATGGTTTGTGGAACATGTAATTAAATGAGCTGATATACTTTTCCAGTTACTTCTGCTGAAGCGAATAAAGTTTATTACCTGTATATTGTTCTGTTCTGATGTGGTAGCTGTAGATATTTTACGACACGCATGAAAATTGAAATGGATAATTACCTACAGCTAGTACAGTACCGTAGAAACTAGAGTGATGTGTAAGAAATCTAAATATGCTCAAAGAATTAACTTTCACTCTTCAGGGTAGTGGTAGCACAGGAACTTTGAGGCAGTATTCCCTGCCCAAGGCAAGGTCCAGGTTTCGATGCCCAGTCGAGCACACAGTTTTAATGACAGCACAATACGCTGCATTGTGAACAACTGGTAGCGGAAGAAACCCCTCGGCACTGGAGAAGCCACTTTCTTTGAAATATCTTTTTTTTTATCTAAGACGTCTTATAAATTAAGTAATGATGGAGATCGTCTGCTAGAAAAGCGTGAGAGAGCTACTGCCAGAATAGAAGCTTTTTGAAGGCATATCTGCAAAAGAGTCGTTAGGAACACTGTATGCGAAAGGTATGTAGCAATGTTCGACTCTCTGCCACCACAGGGATTTGACCTTAGTATGCTGTTACAACTGAGAAATGATATCGGAAACTTGAAACAAAACTTTGAAGCTCTGTGTAACACGTATTCGTGAAGTCACGGACTGAATCACATTTATGTCGAGACGCGGTTCGGTAGCTGAGTGGCTGAAAATGTCCTGGTTTCCGGATTCGATTCAGGTCGCTGCTTAAATATCTTATCTACCGGGGCGCTTCGTCTCAATTTTCATTAGTGTCTTGTACTGGTGTATGGAGTATACAGCTACCTGCTGAAACTAACTCTTGCGCGCGCGTCTTCCAGTGGGGCGTCCCCGGTAGTGCAGTGGTTAAAATCCCTGCTTGTCATGCGGGAGAGCGGGGTTCAATTCCCCACCGGGAAGACGCTATTTTTATATTGCAAGACTGCTCGTAAATTGCGAGTACGACCTGAATGAACATAACCTTTCTGATCAATGAGTGCAGGTGCGGCATAGTCTTAGAAATTGCCTCTTCTTAGAAAGCGTCTTTCGAATTCGTTTCCCCCCAGCGGCGTTGTCTTACAATTGCATTTAAACCTGTCACTGTGCTGCGCCCTTAGTAAACGGTTTGTTTAGATAACGTGACGCTGATTCTGCGCATTCCTGCTATCACTGCAAGCCTCATAATTGGGCTCGACGCAATCGGAGAGCAAATAATTTTGACAGAGCGTGGATCCGATCCATGGACATCTTTCTCACTGGCTCAGCAGGAAACGAAATGTGTTGGAGTGACAGATGACGGATCCAAACGCCTCGGATACAAAGCCTGGACCGAGCTAGGATTTTTAAGTGTCACTTACTATTCTCCACTTCAGGAAACTTTGAAGAAAGGACAGAGCTAGGCTTTTTAAGTGTCAGTTACTACTTTCCACTTAAGGAAACTGAAGAAAATTTAATAGCGAATATCACATTCATACTATTTATTCTTGATGACAGGTTTTAACGGTTAATTAAAAAAATTATATGTCCTTTTCGTTATGATTATATCACGCATGCCATTTTGACATTATTGTGGATTATCTCTGATTATGAGAAATTTCAGCTTTTCAAAATGTTTGGTGATTGCACCATGGTTCCGAATTCCCGTTAAACTGTATGTTGCCTGTAGGTGACTAGGCCAGCTGTAATGGGAGGAAGGCAACAGCATACGACCTCCTATATGACAATGCCTAATAAAGCCATGTACTTTTCAACCAAATGTCAGACAGCAGCTTTACCTTTTTAGAGGCGACTTCACCAACCTGTAAAGAGTTACAGCAGCGAGTAGGAGAGCTCGGAACAGACTCACATATCGTGAAATCTACTTTGCTGGGAAAAAATGCAGCACCCTCATTGACTATTCTTCAGACACACCAATGTATAATTTGTAAATACTGAGATATTTTAGTGCTGGTAGAGATGGGAAACTACCGTTCGCTACCGTATATTACGTAAGTAAGCGTAGACTAGGGTTGTTTTATAAGAAATGGATCAGCATTTTGCGAATGTTGAGTTACGGGCACTGTATAGTCGCAGACATTGTGAGCATCAATACGATAGTTTTCCCTGTAGCCTTAGCCAGTTAAGGCCTTATCCGCATTACTCATATGTTAGGTGGGTTGCATATATATCGGGCGTTACCTCTTTTTGACTGCTTTATTTTCGTATGCTATCAGTGTCTCACTAGATTCCTTTTGAACCCAGAAATGTTCAACCATCTAGAAACTGAGTCAGGATATATGAGTCACAGAACCTACGAACATCGGAAAGAGACCAGCATTCTTCAGCATGCGTCATCGTTTGGAAGTGTGGGGATTGTACAACACAAATGCCAAAGAAATCACTACAGGAGCCTTATGTAAGTGCAGTGGAACCATATATCATACTTCAGTGACTACTTGCCTACGAGATCACCTCCAGAAGCGCGGACTTCGTTGAAAATATACCAAACATGCAGCTGAGGAACTTCTACAGAAGCCAGAAAAAATTTCGAAGACCACTTTTGAAACAAATAATAAAACGTTGGCATCTGCAATGCCTATGACCTCACCTGACGTATGATTTAGTCATCATCAGCTTCATCGAAATCCCATATAACAATTTCTGACCGAGACGTAGACGAAGTCGCCTCTAGAGCTGTTTATGCTCTAGGAGTCCGGATATCAAATCCAGAGACGATTTACTCACGGACAGGTCTTCATGTAATACGTTCTGGCTGTGAGCCACCTAACCGTCAAGCTCTTATTACAGCTTTGCTCAAGGCTGAATAACAACGTGTCCACACTGTTGTCACAGATAGGTTTAAACGATCAAATGCTCTCTTGTTAATTTCTGATAGCTGGACAGATGTAGCCAGACACCAACTGACAGATTTCTTTGTCACGGCGTCACAACGAATTTTCTTAAAGAGTATTCGTCTCAGTGAGTGTAGAGAAAAAGCACAATTTATCGTCTTAAGCCTTAACACAGTGATCCAAGGGATAGTGTGTGAGAAGTTCATATCGGTGATCACTGACAAAGCAAGAAATATGGCAGACTGCCTGGAGAGTACTGGAAGAAAATTACATGGATGAGTCAGGATATATGAGGAGTCACAGAACCTACGCACATTAAAAAGCGACCAGCATTCTTCAGCATGACAGGGGTACTATGTGCTGTCCATAACATCAGTCTCATCATGGAAGATGTCATGGCTGCACCTGTACTCCGGGAGCTATTCCAGCCTAGTAACAAAGTAATCAAAGGATTCTCAGTCATATACTTCATGCTCTGTCGTAATCAAAGCAGAAAGAAAACTACGAAAATTCGGCTGTCGAATTGAAACTTCACTCACCAACTCGTTTGGCTGGAGCTTTAATAAGTTTTGAGGGCATAATAAAGATTCTAGAATTCTTTGTTTCCCCTTCAGTTATTTCGATAGCACAGTAACGCGTGCTGTGATGGAAGAAACTTGAACCATCAAGTCACTTAATCGGTCGAGTATCTGCTGCCACCATCGAACATAAGGCAGAGAATGCTCTATTGCCAGACGTGCGTCATCATTTTACTAAAAGCATTAGCTCCGTGCTATCTGAGAAGACCAGCTATGAATTACATGTGCAGTTACAAACAGAACCAACTCCAACTCCGCATCCATTATGGAAATTTTTTTATGTCTAGGACATATTGGCACCAGTCTGAATCCTGAAAATAAATGCGATACATTACAGTTAATCAGCTTTTTGTGTCAACTGATTGGACATGAAAGAGTAAATATGCCTGCTAATGTCACTGAATGTAGAGCTAGCGATGTTTTTTTAGGTAGCAGTCAGCTGCTGAGCTATATCACCTAGAAACGTCTCAGTTTTACATCATCAACAGCTTCAAACGAACCCAGTTGGTCGGCCCATGGGAGCATTCATAGTAGAATTAGAAACTGGCTCTCTTGTGCTACAAACGTAAATTTAGTTTACGTTCAGTGGGACAGGTTATATGGAAGGCGAAGGTGTCTGCAGAAACTATAAGAGGCATTTCAGATCGAAGACACTGAAAGTGATACGGATTAATATTATTTTTAACCGAAATGTACAGTTTTTAGGTTGGCGCAAAAGCTCGTAGCATTTCTGTTTTGCGTGTTGGTATTGAAGTTGCCATGGGTTTATTAACCGACTGCCACTGTTGATATCTGAGTTTAGATATTGTCATTTTCGCATCTGGAGATGGTGAGTGGAAATGTGGACGCTAGAAAATAGAGTGCCAAGTGGAGAAATGGAACATTTTCTGCTGATTGAGTTCATCAGAGGTTCGACAGCTGTGGAGGCAGCCAGAAATATATGCGCCGTGTGTGGGGATAATTCCACTTGTTCAGAATACGGCAAGAAAGGAGGATCGTTTTGACATCAGCGATTTTTTCGCGTTCAGGAAGACCTTCGAAGTCTGATGAGAATCATTCAAACGTATTAATCCGCAATGATCCGCGTCAATGTACTCGACAATTGACAGATGTGATTAACTGTGGCCATGCCACCATCGCGCAAAATTTTCAAGTAATGGGAAAGTTTCAAAAATCGGTTGTATGGGTACCGCATGCTCTAACAAGGGGAGGCCGCCAATTGTAAAATTCAGATTCGATTCATACTGCGCATAATAAAAGCTCATGGCCAGAGGTGTAATGTGGTAAAGCACCAAGATGCACTTCTCAGCCGTTGTCGAGAAAATCGACAGTTAAAAGAAACCGTTGCGGTGAAATACTCTCTATGGTTAATAATTTTCTACAGCGTCGTGGCGCAGCGGTAAGCGCCCGGGTTCGTAATGCGAAGGTCGCCGGATCGAATATCGCGCTATGCAACATTTTTTTATTATTAGTTGTTTGTAATTCAAATATATATCCTATTAATGAATTGCTTATGCATGTTGGTGAAGGCGGATCGCTCTCCAATTGTACCGCCTCCATTTTTCCGTTTGTTTAACACGGTGTACCAAAGCTCTCACGTCCGCACTGATTTTCGATGATGTTATAAGTTGCGCTAGGGATCGCATCTACCTTGTTTCGAAGTTAGCAGGCAATTACGCTCGTTTCGGCCCATTCAACATCCGTCCTTCAAGTGTAACGAGCGAGTAACGGAGTTTATATTTCATACCTGCCACAGCAAATTTGTGTTCATGGGGTTTCCATTCTAATTCGAACGTTTGACTTACGCTATACGTATTCGTTTCGGAATATCGTTTCTACGTCTTCCGTTAACAATACGTGGTTAACATTATGAAGACAATTAATAACATTTGTGAAATACAACTTTGTTTGCGGAAAACATAATGATGTTCGAAGTCTCCAGTTTTTGCACGACAAACGACTTTCAAAAACTTATTATATGCATAATTGTTGCAACTGATTGCCGGGAATTTTATATATATATATATATATATATATATATATATATATATATATATATATATATATATATATATATATGTGTGTGTGTGTGTGTGTGTGTGTGTGTGTGTGTGTGTGTGTATACACACACACATTTGAATTACAAAAAACAAATACTAAAAAAAAGAAGGTTGCATGGCGCGAGATTCGATCCGGCGACCTTCGGATTACGAACCCGAGCGATTACCGTTGCGCCACGACGCTGTAGAAAATTATTAATCGTAGTGAGTATTTCACCGCAACGGTTTATTTTAACTGTCGTATTTTCTCGACAACGGCTGAGAAGTGCATCTTGGTGCTTTGCCACATTACACCTCTGGCCATGAGCTTTTATTATGCGCAGTGTGAATCGAATCTGAATTTCACAATTGGCGGCCTCCCCTTGTAAGCCGAAATCACAAAAATCAGTAGGTGGCCGTATGAGCATCCCTGCTTGCTCGTCATCAATTGGCCCATCAACAAAAGCGACCATTTCTGTCGTTACTGGAAACGAAAACCGTTGCCCTAAAATAATGAAAAGAAAGAAAGACCTGCGCGCATCCACAAAAGCGAGTGTTATTCACTGTCTTCCCGGGATGTAACCATCACTGTGGCCTTCTGTTCACAACAACCGAGTCGTCTTGCAGACCCAAAGCAAGAGCAACGAACAAGGAAGATTTCATGAAGTGATTTATTACACGATAAGGTCCGTCGTATCCTCAGAGCCTAACAAAAAGCGATATACAGGATTGGGAAGTCATTCCACACCCACCTTATTCACCTGACATTTCGCCCTCTGATTTTCTACTTTTCAGCACTCTACGAACGACGCTGCGGCTCATAATGGAAGCAAGACTAAAGAAAAATCAAGACACTTTCACAGGATTTGTCCATCTCTATAAAGTGTTCGACAATGTAGAATGGTGAAAGATGTACGAAATTACAAGAAAAATAGGGGTAAGCTATAGGGAGGGACGGGTAATAAACAATACGTACAAGAACCAAGAGTCAATAATGAAAGTGGAAATTCAAGAAAGAAATACTCGAATTGAAAAGGGTGTAAGACAGGGATGCAGTCTTTCTCCCGTATTGTTCAGTTGGTACATCGAAGAACCAATGATGGAAATAAAAGAAAGGTTCAAGAGTGGAATTAAAATTCAAGGTGAAAGGGTATCAACGATACGAATCTCTGATGACATTGCTGTACTGAGTGAAAGCGAAGAAGAATTGCATGATCCGTTGAATGTGATGGACAATGTAATGTTTACAGAATATAGATTGAGAGTAAATCGAAGAAAGACGAAAGTAATGAGAAGTAACAGAAACGAGAACAGCGAGAAACTTAACATCGGGATTCATGGTCAGGAAGTAGATGAAGGTAAGGAATTCTGCCACCTAGGCAGCAAAATAGGCAATGACGGACCGAACAAAGATGACATCGGAAGTAGACTAGCACTGGCAAAAAGGCATTCCTTGCTAAGAGAGGTCTACTAGTATAAAAAAAATACGACTTAATTTGAGGAAGAAATATGTAAGAATATACGTTTGGAGCACAGTATTGTATGGTCGTGAAACACGGACTGTGGGAAAAAAGTGGAACAAGACAATCGAAGCAATTGAGATGTGGTGGTACAGACGAATGTTACGTATACTGATAAGGTAAGGAATGAGAAGGTTTTGCGCGGAATCGGAGTGGAAAGGAATATGTGGAAACACTGCCAAGGGACAGGATAATGGGACATCTGTTAAGACATCAGAGACTGACTTCCATGATAGTAGAGGTAGCTGTCGAGGGGATACACTGTACAGGAAGATTGAAATACATGTTGCAGGTAATTTAGGACGCAGGTTGCAAGTGCTACTCTGAGGTGAAGAGTTTGGTCCATGAGAGAACAGGAGAGAAACTCGTGGCGGGCCACATCAAACCAGTAAGAAGAGTGATGACCCAAAAAAAAATCAAGCAACTTCCTTTCGGGATGAAAATGAGCTCAGAACATGATTCGACAAGTTACTCGCATCAAAACCACGTGATTTTATAGCTGCGAAGTCGAAAAGTTACCCAGCATTGACAGACTGTTATAAAATTTGTAGGAAATTACATTATTATTAAGTAATGTGTTTTGAGAATCTGTTGCGTTTATTAAATTTGTGGAAAGACATTACGAACTGATGCTCCAACCCATTATTTTTACCAGGGTGACCAAAGTTATGATGACAACTTCGTTCATTCGTTGACTTTTGCGTTACAAAGCATTTCACACATTGGAATTAATTTCACGACAGTTTCAGAAAGACTACTGGCATATGGTTGATAGGAAATAATGTTAATTACGCTACGTTTACAGGCAAATAAAGTAACAGTCACGAGAGATTTTATCAATATTTACTTACATCTTCTTCACCTCATATCATTAAATGTATATCCGTATCAACTATCTTTTTCATTGTCACGGAACCACAGCTAGAGCAAAACAAGCGCTGTATCGGTTGTGCGATACACAGGCGAGCGATTGTGCCAGGACATATCCAGTTCACTGCTAGTAGATCCACGTCACCTTAACGCATCAGCTCGTAGTGCACAACTATTGCACCATAATTAAGTGTAAAATTAAAACACAAAATTTCTTTTTCGAACTTTATCTACATATACTTTAATGTAATAACGTTTTAAAAGACAAGTCTTAAAGTAATTATATCAATATTCATAAAAATACCGTTTTAAGAAAAAAATATGTGGCGCTAAGAAATAAAGATACGTAGCTAGAATTTGGTCATAACGTGCCAGTGCATGTTAAAAATAAACGGTGCAAGTTTCAACAGGATAGAATAAAAATTATAGTCAGAATCCCCGTTTATAGGAAAAATTTATGGTGTAAATATTAGAATTGTAAAAAGTAACAACTAAGAAACCATCATAAGCTACCTCTAATAGTTTTCGAGTAATTTAAAGAAAACCAATCTAGCACATTATGTGCCAGTAATTTTAATGCTAGAAGGTTCTGGTTGCAGCACATAAGAAAACTTATTAAATGATAGAGCTATAACAAATTTTAGGACCGAAATATTAATAACAAGATCTTTTAAAGTTATAGGTCAGAGGTAACGATCTACTGTCAGTTCCAGTCTAAAAATTCTAGAAGGCAACGTTTTTATGCAAGCGAGCTGAAACTTTTTCTGTGATTTCAACCAACATATCAGAATGCATGTAAAAATTAAGAAGAATCTACATTAATTCATAACTTTGTTGTTAAAGATTATGTGTCCGAGAAATCGGTAAGGCAGATGACAGCTGGTGTTCCCTTTACCGTCCGCTGCTGCACGTATATACACTCCTGGAAATGGAAAAAAGAACACATTGACACCGGTGTGTCAGACCCACCATACTTGCTCCGGACACTGCGAGAGGGCTGTACAAGCAATGATCACACGCACGGCACAGCGGACACACCAGGAACCGCGGTGTTGGCCGTCGAATGGCGCTAGCTGCGCAGCATTTGTGCACCGCCGCCGTCAGTGTCAGCCAGTTTGCCGTGGCATACGGAGCTCCATCGCAGTCTTTAACACGGGTAGCATGCCGCGACAGCGTGGACGTGAACCGTATGTGCAGTTGACGGACTTTGAGCGAGGGCGTATAGTGGGCATGCGGGAGGCCGGGTGGACGTACCGCCGAATTGCTCAACACGTGGGGCGTGAGGTCTCCACAGTACATCGATGTTGTCGCCAGTGGTCGGTGGAAGGTGCACGTGCCCGTCGACCTGGGACCGGACCGCAGCGACGCACGGATGCACGCCAAGACCGTAGGATCCTACGCAGCGCCGGCCGGTGTGGCCGTGCGGTTCTAAGCGCTTCAGTTTGGAACCGCGTGACCGCTACGGTCGCAGGTTCGAATCCTGCCTCGGGCATGGATGTGTGTGATGTCCTTAGGTTAGTTAGGTTTAAGTAGTTCTGAGTTCTAGGGGACTGATGACCTAAGATGTTAAGTCCCATAGTGCTCAGAGCCATTTTTTGATCCTACGCAGTGCCGTAGGGGACCGCACCGCCACTTCCCAGCAAATTAGGGACACTGTTGCTCCTGGGGTATCGGCGAGGACCATTCGCAACCGTCTCCATGAAGCTGGGCTACGGTCCCGCACACCGTTAGGCCGTCTTCCGCTCACGCCCCAACATCGTGCAGTCCGCCTCCAGTGGTGTCGCGACAGGCGTGAATGGAGGGACGAATGGAGTCGTGTCGTCTTCAGCGATGAGAGTCGCTTCTGCCTTGGTGCCAATGATGGGTCGTATGCGTGTTTGGCGCCGTGCAGGTGAGCGCCACAATCAGGACTGCATACGACCGAGGCACACAGGGCCAACACCCGGCATCATGGTGTGGGGAGCGATCTCCTACACTGGCCGTACACCACTGGTGATCGTGGAGGGGACACTGAATAGTGCACGGTACATCCAAACCGTCATCGAACCCATCGTTCTATCATTCCTAGACCAGCAAGGGAACTTGCTGTTCCAGCAGGACAATGCACGTCCGCATGTATCCCGTGCCACCCAACGTGCTCTAGAAGGTGTAAGTCAACTACCCTGGCCAGCAAGATCTCCGGATCTGTCCCCCATTGAGCATGTTTGAGACTGGATGAAGCGTCGTCTCACGCGGTCTGCACGTCCAGCACGAACGCTGGTCCAGCTGAGGCGCCAGGTGGAAATGGCATGGCAAGCCGTTCCACAGGACTACATCCAGCATCTCTACGATCGTCTCCATGGGAGAATAGCAGCCTGCATTGCTGCGAAAGGTGGATATACACTGTACTAGTGCCGACATTGTGCATGCTCTGTTGCCTGTGTCTATGTGCCTGTGGTTCTGTCAGTGTGATCATGTGATGTATCTGACCCCAGGAATGTGTCAATAAAGTTTCCCCTTCCTGGGACAATGAATTCACGGTGTTCTTATTTCAATTTCCGGGAGTGTAATTACAGCCCGAGAGGCAAGGAGAAGGTTCATTTCGCACTCAGCCACTGTAAGATCCGCGTCTGTCAAACGCCGGATTGCGCTCTGCCTCGGATGACCTCAGAGACGGACTCTCAGAAAACGCGTATTTTCTGTAATAACTCCTAGTGAACTCGCGAGGACTGCACACCGTCCTCGATCGCTTAAATTTGGCTAAAATATATGTTAACGTGTCGTCTGTGAATTTTTCAATTCCGCGTAGCAATTGGTGGCTATTATTTCCACTTTTGTGGCGAGCATTTGTTCCCAAAATTTGACTATTAGTAGTCAGGGCGAAAGATAATTTGGTAGGAACATACCGTAGAGGTCGCCTCTGAACTGATATTAGTGCTGTTTAGGATAGAAAGATTTGCTGTCAATTGACCATAGTGACTTTCAAATTGTTGTGCGTGAGATACTTTACTAAATAAATGTATGAAGTAGAACTTTATACCTTCATTTATAGTCCTGATCCCACTAAGTAGAAAGACAAGACAAATATTTCTTTCAGTGGGCTGGATAAGAATGTGGACATGCAGACTGGAAGCTATGTTCAGTATGGTCCCCAATGCATTTTGGCTAACCACAGAAACAGTTCTCAGGCTCACCTGAGAAAGATGGCGAACCGCCCCACACAGCATAGGAGGAATTGTTAAATTTTTGTATTACACCGACCTCTCTGCTACTTATAAAAAGACAGTTTTATAGTGAAATTGAGTGTCAATCTTTAATTCGAGATTTCTGGAAAGCTGTTGATTTGTTTTGTGAAAGAGATGGAAGTTGTAGTAGAAATAAAAAAGAAAATGCTGATTCATCATATAGCGCTATAAAACTCAGTTTCCTCGAAATATGTAAATAAAAATTGCAAAACCAAAACGCATCAAACATCGCTTAAATACTTTATTAAGCTCATATAAAGCAAATTTCTGTAATTTACATACAGCTTCCGCATTTATCGCTAACAACAGGGAACGGTAGCCTTTGATAATGAGGAACGTTCTACTGAGTAAAAAATGTCATAATTACATACAGACATAAAAAATTTTTTCATCGCCCCGGTTCCCAGAACTCCTGAAGATAGACGTTGACTATGAATATTTTATCGGAGACACAGCCCACCTGACTGTTCGGAGAGGTTACTAAACCCGCCCAAACATGCGGAGGGGATCAGACAGCTGATCAGTTCCACTGATTCCACCAGGAAGGAGGTACACGGCTTGTGTTGTTTGTTGTTCAACCATGCCTAGATAGCCAGTACCATGGTTCGATCGCGTCCGCATTGTTACTTTGTGCCAGGAAGGGCTCGTAAGAAGGGAAGTGTGCAGGCGTCTCGGAGTGAACCAAAGCGAGGTCTTTCGGACATGGAGGAGATACAGAGACACAGAAACTGTCGGTGACATGCCTCGCTCAGGCTGCCCAAGGGCTACTACTGCAATGGATGACCGCTACCTACGGATTATGGCTCGGAGGAAACCTGACCACAACGCCAGCATGTTGAATAATGCTTTTCGTGCAGCCAGAGGACGACGTCTTACGACTCAAACTGTGCGCAATACCCTGCATGATGCGCAACTTCACTTCCGACGTCCATGGTGTGGTCCATCTTTGCAACCACGATACCATGCAACGCGTTACAGATGGCCCAACAACATGCGGAATGGACAAAGCAGGGTTTGGCATCACGTTCTCTTCACCGATGAGTGTCGCATATGCCTTCACCCAGACAATCGTTGAAGGTGTGTTTGGAGGCAACCCGGTCAGGCTGAACGCCATAGACACACTGTTCAGCGAGTGCAGGAATGTGGATGTTCCCTGCTCATTTGGGGTGGCATTATGTGGAGCCGACGTACGCCGCTGGTGGTCATGGAAGGCGCCGTAATGGCTGTACGATACGTGAATGCCATCCTCCGACCAATAGTGCAACCATATCGGCATCATATTGGCGAGGCATTCGTCTCCATGGAGCACAAATCGCTTCCCCGTCGTGAACGACTTCCTTCAGGACAACGACATCGCTCGACTAGAGTGGCCAGCGTGTTCTCCAGACATAGACGGGTATTAGAGGTATCAGTGTGTACAGCAATCTGGACCACCACCTCTGAAGGTCTCGCTGCATGGTGGTTCAACAGGCGATGTGTGCTTTTCATGAGCAATAAAAACGGCGGAAATGATGTTTATGTTGAATCGTGTAGGTTGCATTAAAAGTAATTGCTTTGTTTGCATAAAATTGTGGTAGTTAAGCGATCAATGTGTTTTACTCCCTTGAAAATGCGTATTGTATTCTGTAAGGATTGAAAATACACCTTACACTGAGATGTGCGGTACTAATTAAATGCGAAACAAACAACCATCAAAGAGAACTCGCCGGCTCCATGTTTCTCACTTAGACTTGCCTTTATGTATCTTTCCCTACCAGAGCTACCAGTATTACCGGTAATCCGACTATTTAGGATAAAGTTGCGTTCGTAGTTCCACAGCTTAGGTCATACCCCAGTAATATCTGATCCTGCGTTCATAAGATGCGACAGTAAGTGGTTTAAAACTAAAATTAACAGTCATGCAACTAAGCAGAAAGAAGCAAGTGGACCACTGGCTGTCGTGACACGTTGTTTGACTGTTTTTTTGTCACAGTCGCTCATTCACTTGCAGACCATTTCGGAGAATAATATGATCATAAAGCAAATTTTTTGTATCATATCTATTTTTGTGGTACTCTCTCGTCCATTTAAGCACACCAAACGACAAAAAACTTCGATGTTACGCCCGTAGTTCTGGTCTGCCTATGTCGTACCCGTACAGAATTCGGTAATCGTACCAGAAAGACCTAGGCATTAGTGGAAACTACGTACCACCAGTATATTGTTTGTTTCAACTAATCAGTATGACGAAGAAATCACACAGTAAATGGAAACGGAGCTATACTGGAACATCGGAATGGTAAGACTGGATTTAATGAAGCATATAGAAAATGGCAACACTAACCTTACAAGAAAGATTAAGGAAAGGCAAACCTACGTTTCTAGCATTTGTAGACTTAGAGAAAGCTTTTGACAACGTTAACTGGAATACTCTCTTTCAAATTCTGAAGGTGGCAGGGGTAAAATACAGGGAGCGAAAGGCTATTTACAATTTGTACAGAAACCAGATGGCAGTTATAAGAGTCGAGGGGCATGAAAGGGAAGCAGTGGTTGGGAAAGGAGTGAGACAGGGTTGTAGCCTATCCCCGATGTTATTCAATCTGTATATTGAGCAAGCAGCAAAGGAAACAAAAGAAAAATTCGGAGTAGGTATTAAAATTCATGGAGAAGAAGTAAAAACTTTGAGGTTCGCCGATGACATTGTAATTCTGTCAGAGACAGCAAAGGACTTGGAAGAGCAGTTGAACGGAATGGACAGTGTCTTGAAATGAGGATATAAGATGAACATCAACAAAAGCAAAACGAGGATAATGGAATGTAGTCAAATTAAATCGGGTGATGCTGAGGGGATTAGATTAGGAAATGAGACACTTAAAGTAGTAAAGGAGTTTTGCTATTTAGGGAGTAAAATAACTGATGATGGTCGAAGTAGAGAGGATATAAAATGTAGACTGGCAATGGCAAGGAAATCGTTTCTGAAGAAGAGAAATTTGTTAACATCGAGTATAGATTTAAGTGTCAGGAAGTCGTTTCTGAAAGTATTTGTATGGAGTGTAGCCATGTATGGAAGTGAAACATGGACGATAACCAGTTTGGACAAGAAGAGAATAGAAGCTTTCGAAATGTGGTGCTACAGAAGAATGCTGAAGATAAGGTGGGTAGATCACGTAACTAATGAGGAGGTATTGAATAGGATTGGGGAGAAGAGAAGTTTGTGGCACAACTTGACTAGAAGAAGGGATCGGTTGGTAGGACATGTTTTGAGGCATCAAGGGATCACAAATTTAGCATTGGAGGGCAGCGTGGAGGGTAAAAGTCGTAGAGGGAGACCAAGAGATCAATACACTAAGCAGATTCAGAAGGATGTAGGTTGCAGTAGGTACTGGGAGATGAAGAAGCTTGCACAGGATAGAGTAGCATGGAGAGCTGCATCAAACCAGTCTCAGGACTGAAGACCACAACAACAACAACATAGAAAATGGAATATACCAAAGCATAAACCTCGTAGTCAGCTGAAGGTTTTCAATAAAACATCAAAATTGGGAGACCTAATGGTGTGAGAACGGTTTCTTTGGATTAACTATCACTGAATTAAAGAAATTTGCCTAACAACTTACTGAGAAATATCACATACTGCTTCATTTCTACAAAGAAAATAAGCTAGCCTGTAGAAAATGCTATTACCACTTCGTCTTTGCGGATTTCCAAAGTAGTATCGATGGAAAGGATCTAATAAAAAACCGTGTTCATGAATTTTTCAATAAATATGAGAAAATACTTGGGAGAAAATACTAGGTGAACATACGTTTACTGTTGTCTTACAACGACTTGAGTACGTTCAACATTGCAGCAGTCGAGTTCACACTTCCGATGTTAGTATTTATGCGCAGCATAGTACTCGACGTCTTAAAAAGGGGAGCTTCACCAAACACAACGTTTGGATGCTCGACAAATGGATGTATAACTTCAAAACTGAGCCACAATCATGTTTCATTATCACAGCTTTATGTATCTCTCGAGCTTCCTTTCATGTTTATGTTTTGTTGCAGAACGCACTTCAGTTTCCGGCAAGAAACTGATGTTGAGATAATATTTTTCCATAACTATCTAAACCAATTACTACATCCTTCTTATAAGAGGAAGTGATGGTGTTTTTGTAGTGCTTGGGACCATTTGTCGAGTGATAATTTCATCATAACGAACATGGGCTAGGACAGATACTAACTCCAATGCGACTTCAGAGTAAATCACAAAAGAAACTCGAACGCTGCCTGACACCTTGCTCGCTATGAACAGATCAACAGAATCAGGCGCGGCACTGACATAAATAGTTGACATGTAGTAGATAGCAAACCGAATTTCATGTAGTTCGGGCTGGTGCCGGATAGCGCAACAAATTCTGTCGCAGCGTCCGGGGTTAACCTGATGTAATAGCTAATGTTGCTCTCAATATGAAATACATAGGGCAAGAAAAAGGTCTGAGTAGGTTTTGAAAAACATCTGAATAATAGATCTGTTGTTGTTTTGTGTGGGACGCAAGGTTTACTGAATAACGTTAAAAAAACACTAAAGTATCCTTGTCAAACACGTTTACCTCTCTGTTTGAGGATCTCCGGGAGCTGACTGCCACATGAGAAGTGGCTACAGGAAAACTAATGATTCATTGACGAAAAATAATATTCTACGAGCGAGAGTGTGGAATGCCAGAAGTACAAATGTGATAGGCACACTCAGGAAAGAGAAACACAAAATCCAAATCTAGACAGAGTGGGGGGTCGGTGAAGCGAAGTACGAATTGAAGGTCTTTTAAATACGGGGTGGTATGAACAACAGCGAAAATGTTGTGGGAGTAGGATTTGTTATAAATAGGAAGTTAGCACATATGGTAACTGTGAACAGTTCAGTTATATGATTAGTCAGTATAGAATCGAACCATGATCAAGAAAAATAGTTCAGGTATAAACTGCGACGTCAAAATCAAAAGACGAAGAGATAGAGAAAGAGGATACACATTGATCGGGTAACTCGGTATCTAAAGCGAAATGTCTAATGGGTGAGTGGAAACAATAGAGAGGGAGTTATGGAATGACAGGAACTATATCAGGAATGAAGGAGGAGAAATATACATAGAGGTCATCAGTAATATTCAGCAAGCAATAGCAAATACACTATTTAAGAAAAAAAAAAAAACGTGAGGAGGAAGAATATGTCGAAAGGCCTGGAGACGCACTAAGATTCTATATGAATAACTCCATAGACAGATTCATAAATCAGATATTGGATAGCAATGGGCGTAATTTACTAATAAAAAAAATCCGACTGAAGTGTAAGATAATGTTCAGAAAAATCAATGTGTAGAGAAGGTGGATACTGAAGAATAGAGTAATGATGAAATCCAATTGAAGTGCTAATGAACAGCGCAACAGGCTGAACAGTGGAAGAGTAGTGGACGTCTTTAAAAAGAGAATTCACAGAAGTTGTTAACACATGAACTGATGTGACAGAGGTCACGGGATAACGGTATGCACATATACAGATGGGGGTAGTATCAAGTACACGAGGTATATATGTGCAGTCCATTGGCGGAGTTGTCATTAGTACTGAAGTAATTCACGTGAAAAGGTTTCCGACGGGATTATGACCGCGCCATGGGAATTAACAGACGTTCAGCGCAGAATGGTAGTTGAATTTAATGCATGGGTCATTCCATTTCGCAATTCGTTGGCGACTTCTGCATTCCGAAATCCACAGTGTCAAGAGTGTGCCGACAGTACCAGATTTCAGGCATCACCTCTGACCACGCACAGCACAGTGGCCGACGTCCTTCACTTAATGACAGAGAGCAGCGAAATTTGCATAGGTTTGTCAGTGTTAACAGACAAAACTGGACGAATAATAGCAGAAATCAATGTAGGACTCACGACGAACGTTTCCGTTGGGACACTGCGGCGAAATTTGGCGTAATGGGCTATGGCACCAGACGAGCGACGCGAGTGCCTTTGCTAACTGCACTACACCGTCTTAAGTTCCTCTCCTGGGCTCGTGACCACATGGTTTGGACCCTATGAGACTGTAAAACCGTGGCCTGGTTGTATGAGACCCGATTGCAGCTGGTAACAGCTGATGGTAGGATTCGGGACTGGCACAGACCAGACATAGCCATGGACCCAAATTGTGAACAAGGAACTGTGCAAGCTGATGATGACTTTATAATGGTGCGGACTGCGTTTACAAGGAATGGAGTATGACCTCGGATCTTCGGCTACTTTAAGCACTTTAAGCCCATTTTCAGCCATTCATGGACGTCATGTTCCTAAACGACTATAGAATTTTTATGAACGACAGTGCACCATGTCATTGGGTCACATTTGTTAGCGACTGGTTTGAAGAACTTTATGGATAATTTGAATGAATAATGTGGCCATCCAGGTCGCCCGACATGAAGCCCATCGAACATTTATGGGACATAATGGAAGCAGCAAGGCTCAAAACTTCTGCAGGGGGTTTCCAGAGACTTGTTGACTCCATGCCGCGTGGAATTGCTGCGCTATGCTGGGAAACAGGAGGTCCGACATATGTGCACATCGCCATCCCATGATTTTTGTCACATCAGTATACATAGGTAAAGGAAACGTATATGCTGAGAAAAAAAAAATACACCGATGTCAGTCACTTAGAATTTAACTCAATAGCAAATGCATAGAAACTAATGCAAAATGCTTTAAGAAAGAATTGAAAATATCGTGTAGGGAATGGTCATCCGAAGAACATTCTCAACACACATGGTACGCGGTTTCCCTTATTCGTAACACACTTACCCACCATATCTTAGATACCATAAAAGATGAAGCAGGATAGAATCATGGTTGGTAGTCACAATTTATAATTAAGACAGTTTATTGACATTACGCCTTTTAAGGAATTTGACAATTACAAATTGTGGACGAGCCACTAGATAAAGCCTTTCAAATACAGTCAGAAACCCAAAGTACTCAGTACTCAAATAAACAGTCCCTATAGGGAAAGTTATAAAAATTTTAATGTGCCAAGCATTTATAGAAACCTTAAGCTTAGCAATTATCAATTACTTCACATAGTCACTTCATCAAACTCCTTACAACCAGTTATTACATTAAAATGGCCACAGGTAAAACATTCTTCACTAAAATACCCTTATAAACTTAATATTTCAAGCCGTTAAGGTGGCACTTGTTAAAAGGTCAATTACAAACTTAACGTAGCCGGTCACTAATTCCCCTCGCAGCATTTTCCCTTATTAAGAAAATAGAATTACTGACCAACTTCAGAAGTTCAAACTCCTATATAGGAATTCCCACAAAATACATATAATTGAAACAGTTAGCAATAAAGGGTGACTTTATGACACTTCTACGCTAGTTCTAAGCTAAGATCCTATTACATAACATTATAGAACCACTTACATAAAAAACTACAACAGAAACGCTAATCTTTAAAATGAATGTCACGTGCTCAGCTGTGTTAATAAAAAACTACTAGAAAGAGCTGAACAAGGAACTCAGCAGATACTATGCAATTTAAAGGTTAGCCAGTTGCCACTCGCTAATGTTTAAGGAAACAGTTTCGTATAAGAACATGTGTGTGTGTGTATTACCAGCTTAACCTGCGTTGGCGGAAGAAAGATAAATACTAAATTTTGGAAGGCGGTATGTGAAAAATTCCCGGTAGTGGCGAGGTTCTTTAACACTGCCAGGCCTAGACCACCGATTACATTTCACTCCCCGCCAAGGCGCTGGCACAATCAAAGGATTTTGCGCGAATCACAAAGACATTCCAATAACTCTGAAACGTATAAACACTCGGCAGAACCTTCGACTCAATACGTGGGTAAGCGTGTAAAGGAACGCGTTACACCACTGACGAATTCGCAACTTCGACCTTAAGTATTTAACTCATGGACAACTGTATTAACAGAGTGCTGGCTTTGAAAACGCTAACAGAAAATCATTTGATTACAAGAAACACAGAGCACTAGCAAAACTTCTCAGAAAGCTTTCAAACAACGGCCACCATGTATCTAGGCCTACTGAACTCTTCCAGACCATCTTAAGGTACGACTATGAAAGTCTCACCATAATGAAACTTAAATGCATTTAATTGCGTCGCTCAGCAAAGCATAACTACGACCACTTACTGATATCACGTACACAAAATGAAGGAGCGGGTTCCACAAATTCACCGCTTCACTTCAAATTTTGTTCCGACCGAAGTCACAGAACTTGTATCTCCAAGGTGCCCATGTCGCCAAAACGCCCGACCAACTTTACGTCACATCATATAACGGTCATCACACTTGTTCGGCAGCCGTTGACACTCGTCTCGCAGCGACTGTCACGAGATCTCCAGGGTTACCTGTCGAAGGCTAACAACCAACTCACTTCGCCGGCCAATCCGGAAGATAAGACACGCGAAAGTAAAGATAGCCTAGCTCATCGATACATGAACAAAATAACACTGGCGCCAGCTCACCTCCGCTCAACACAGACAACCCAAAACGAATTCCTATGAAGCTGAAGCTTTGAAGCTTCCTATGAAGCTTTGTATGCAAAGGAGAGGATGGATTGTAGGAAAGTGTACTTTGAAGATCGGTATGAGGAGTGGACTTGCCTTCCGACGTGACTGAAGACGAGGTGGAATTCTGAGTTTAAAAGAGACTTACGATGAAATAAGGCAGAAGGGCCTGATAACCGTACTTTGTAAATATTTTATTCATTGGTGAAGTAGGAGAAAGCGGTTTTTCAAATTGGTGAATCCATGAGAGCAGAGACATGCCATCAGGCTCTCCGAAATGTTATCTAAATTACTTTTGAATACATTACGGGAAAGGCAGTGATCAGTGTCTTACAAATATTTACTATTAAAATACACTCCTGGAAATGGAAAAAAGAACACATTGACACCGGTGTGTCAGACCCACCATACTTGCTCCGGACACTGCGAGAGGGCTGTACAAGCAATGATCACACGCACGGCACAGCGGACACACCAGGAACCGCGGTGTTGGCCGTCGAATGGCGCTAGCTGCGCAGCATTTGTGCACCGCCGCCGTCAGTGTCAGCCAGTTTGCCGTGGCATACGGAGCTCCATCGCAGTCTTTAACACTGGTAGCATGCCGCGAAAGCGTGGACGTGAACCGTATGTGCAGTTGACGGACTTTGAGCGAGGGCGTATAGTGGGCATGCGGGAGGCCGGGTGGACGTACCGCCGAATTGCTCAACACGTGGGGCGTGAGGTCTCCACAGTACATCGATGTTGTCGCCAGTGGTCGGCGGAAGGTGCACGTGCCCGTCGACCTGGGACCGGACCGCAGCGACGCACGGATGCACGCCAAGACCGTAGGATCCTACGCAGTGCCGTAGGGGACCGCACCGCCACTTTCCAGCAAATTAGGGACACTGTAGCTCCTGGGGTATCGGCGAGGACCATTCGCAACCGTCTCCATGAAGCTGGGCTACGGTCCCGCACACCGTTAGGCCGTCTTCCGCTCACGCCCCAACATCGTGCAGCCCGCCTCCAGTGGTGTCGCGACAGGCGTGAATGGAGGGACGAATGGAGACGTGTCGTCTTCAGCGATGAGAGTCGCTTCTGCCTTGGTGCCAATGATGGTCGTATGCGTGTTTGGCGCCGTGCAGGTGAGCGCCACAATCAGGACTGCATACGACCGAGGCACACAGGGCCAACACCCGGCATCATGGTGTGGGGAGCGATCTCCTACACTGGCCGTACACCACTGGTGATGGTCGAGGGGAAACTGAATAGTGCACGGTACATCCAAACCGTCATCGAACCCATCGTTCTACCATTCCTAGACCGGCAAGGGAACTTGCTGTTCCAACAGGACAATGCACGTCCGCATGTATCCCGTGCCACCCAACGTGCTCTAGAAGGTGTAAGTCAACTACCCTGGCCAGCAAGATCTCCGGATCTGTCCCCCATTGAGCATGTTTGGGACTGGATGAAGCGTCGTCTCACGCGGTCTGCACGTCCAGCACGAACGCTGGTCCAACTGAGGCGCCAGGTGGAAATGGCATGGCAAGCCGTTCCACAGGACTACATCCAGCATCTCTACGATCGTCTCCATGGGAGAATAGCAGCCTGCATTGCTGCGAAAGGTGGATATACACTGTACTAGTGCCGACATTGTGCATGCTCTGTTGCCTATGTGCCTGTGGTTCTGTCAGTGTGATCATGTGATGTATCTGACCCCAGGAATGTGTCAATAAAGTTTCCCCTTCCTGGAACAATGAATTCACGGTGTTCTTATTTCAATTTCCAGGAGTGTAGTCTTGATCACGATTTATTTATCAAGGTGACCGGTTTCGACCACTACTGTGGTCATCTTCAGACCATTGGGTAGGAACCTCTTTCTGTTGGAGAATCACTACTCAATGGTCTTAAGATGACCACAGTAGTGGTCGAAACCGGTCACCTTGATAAATGAATCGTGATCAAGACTGTTTTAATAGTAAATATTTATCTAATTATCTAAATATTCCTGAAGATAGCAAGTGTAGATACACTACGTAATCAGAAATATCCGGACACCTGGGTGAAAATGACTTACAATTTAGTGGCGGCCTCCATCGGTAATGCTGGAATTCAGTATGGTGATGAACCATTCTTAGCCTTGATGACAGTTTCCACTCTCTTAGGCATACGTTCAATCAGGTTCTGTAAGGTTTCTTGGGGAATAGAAGCCCATTTTTCACGTAGTGGTGCACTGAGGAGGGGTATTGATGTCGGTCGGTCGGTGAGGCCTGGCACGAAGTCGGCGTTCCAAAACATCCCAAAGGTATATTGTAGGATTCAGGTCAGGACTCTGTACAGGCCAGTCCATTACACGGATGTTATTGTCGTGTAACCACTCCGCCACTGGCCGTACATTATGAACAGGTGCTCGATAGTGTTAAAAGATGCAATCGCCATCCCCGAATTGCTCTTCAACAGTGGGAAGCCAGAAAGTGCTTAAAATATCAATGTACTACTGTGCTGTGGTAGTGCCACGCAAAACAAGGGGTGCAAGCCGCCTCCATGAAAAACACGACTACACCATAACACCACCGTATCCGAATTTTACTGTTAGCACCACATACGCCGGCAGATCACGTTCACCGGTAATTCGCCATACCCACACACTGCCATCGGGTCGCCACATTGTGCACCGCGATTGGTCACTCTACACAACGTTTTTCCCCGGTGCAATTGTTCAACGTTAACGCTCCATACAGCAAGCGAGGCCCGTTTGTTATTTACCGGCGTGACGTGTGGCTTGTGAGCAGCCGCTCGACCATGTAATCCAACTTTTTTCACCTCCCTCCGAACTGTCATAGTACTTGCAGTGGATCATGATGCAGTTGGGAATTCCTGTGTGACGCTCTGGATACATGTCTGCCTATCACACATTGCGACCCTCTTCTACGGTCGGCGGTCTCTTGTCAGTCAACAGACGAGGTCGGCCTGCACGCTTCTGTGATGTACGTGTCCCTTCACGTCTCCACTTCACCATTACGTCGGAAACAATGGACCTTGAGATGTTTAGGAGTGTGGAAATCTCGCGTACAGACGTATGACACAGGTGACATCCAATCAACTTACTAGTTCGAAGTCAGTGAGTTCCGCGATGCGCCCCATTCTGCTCTCACTCGATGTCTAATGGCCACTGAGGTGCCGGCCGGTGTGGCCGTGCGGTTCTAGGCGCGTCAGTCTGGAACCGCGTGACCGCTACGGTCGCAGGTTCGAATCCTGCCTCGGGCATGGATGTGTGTGATGTCCTTAGGTTAGTTAGGTTTAAGTAGTTCTAAGTTCTAAGGGACTGATGACCACAGATGTTGAGTCCCATAGTGCTCAGAGCCAGCCAGCCACTGAGGTCGCTGATATGGAGCACCTGGCGGTAGAAGGTAGCACAATGCTTCGAATATGAAAAACGTATGTTTTTGGGGGTGTCCGGGTACTGTTGATCACATATTGTGCTTCTTAGTTGCTGACAAGGTTAATACTGTATACAGAAGAAAGGGAAACGTTACTGAAGATCTGTTTGATGACGATCTGTTTTTCTTCAGGAAAGATACAGGCAGATCCCTTTCTACCGTCCCATTTGATAACAGTATGAAGACTTAAGTATAGACATCACAACATGATATGTTGACTTATAAAATGTTTTCGACGGAGGCATAAAATGAAAGACCAAAAGCAAAGAAAGAGGGTGTAGGACAAGGACTAAGTCTTTTTCCTGTACTGTGTGTCGTAGAAGCAACGACGGAAGTAGAAAAGAAGGTGACGAGTAGTACTGAAATACAAAATGAAAGGATATCAATAAGTTTTGCAGATGCAGTTGGTATTCTCAATGAAACTGAAGGGTTGCAGTAGCCTTTCAGTGGAATGAACAGTTTTAAGAGCAAAGAATGTGGTTTCAACTAAACAAGAGACGAATGTAATGAGCAATAACAGGAATGGGATCAGCGATAAACGTAATACCAACGTCTGAGACCACAAAGTACATAGTGTGAAGGAGTGCTGCTAGTTTAGTAGTAAAATTACAAGCTACAGTTAAAGCCAGAGGCGTATAGGATGCAGACTAAAACAGGCGAAGAATTGTACAAGTGCCAAAACTTGGCCGTAGATTGAAGACAAAAAATTGCTGACAATGCACATTTCGAGCACAGCATTGTAGGGAAGCGAATTACTTACAGTGGTTAAACGAAAGCAGAATTGAAGCGTTTAAGAGACAGTTGTCCAAACTTTTAGTTTAACTGGGCCAAACTGGAGGAAGATTAGCATTCTTGGGCCTCACCGCTCGTAATATACTTAACAATAATAATAATTGCTGAGTAAGTAACAGGCAGGGAGTCGGTGCGGTCTGTAAAAACAATAAGAGACGTTCGGAGATATATAGCCGACACTACAGTCAACGGAGTCAATTAATCTATATTAATTTGTTAATTTATGGAGAATTACTCTAAGAAAGCAAGATGAAATTAATTTGACAATATATACATGGGATTTCATTAATAACACCATATACAAGCAAGTACAAATCACAGAATTAATGTGATATTTGAGTCTGAATTTGGGAATATAAGCAAA
This sequence comes from Schistocerca nitens, assembly GCF_023898315.1. Lineage (NCBI taxonomy): Eukaryota > Metazoa > Arthropoda > Insecta > Orthoptera > Acrididae > Schistocerca > Schistocerca nitens. The sequence goes on along the minus strand of NC_064620.1, from coordinate 25,047,671 downwards.
TTACAAATACTCAATAAATTCATTTCAGATATAGACCTATCTTCTAAAATACACTCCTGGAAATTGAAATAAGAACACCGTGAATTCATTGTCCCAGGAAGGGGAAACTTTATTGACACATTCCTGGGGTCAGATACATCACATGATCACACTGACAGAACCACAGGCACATAGACACAGGCAACAGAGCATGCACAATGTCGGCACTAGTACAGTGTATATCCACCTTTCGCAGCAATGCAGGCTGCTATTCTCCCATGGAGACGATCGTAGAGATGCTGGATGTAGTCCTGTGGAACGGCTTGCCATGCCATTTCCACCTGGCGCCTCAGTTGGACCAGCGTTAGTGCTGGACGTGCAGATCGCGTGAAACGACGCTTCATCCAGTCCCAAACATGCTCAATGGGGGACAGATCCGGAGATCTTGCTGGCCAGGGTAGTTGACTTACACCTTCTAGAGCACGTTGGGTGGCACGGGATACATGCGGACGTGCATTGTCCTGTTGGAACAGCAAGTTCCCTTGCCGGTCTAGGAATGGTAGAACGATGGGTTCGATGACGGTTTGGATGTACCGTGCACTATTCAGTGTCCCCTCGACGATCACCAGTGGTGTACGGCCAGTGTAGGAGATCGCTCCCCACACCATGATGCCGGGTGTTGGCCCTGTGTGCCTCGGTCGTATGCAGTCCTGATTGTGGCGCTCACCTGCACGGCGCCAAACACGCATACGACCATCATTGGCACCAAGGCAGAAGCGACTCTCATCGCTGAAGACGACACGTCTGCATTCGTCCCTCCATTCACGCCTGTCGCGACACCACTGGAGGCGGGCTGCACGATGTTGGGGCGTGAGCGGAAGACGGCCTAACGGTGTGCGGGACCGTAGCCCAGCTTCATGGAGACGGTTGCGAATGGTCCTCGCCGATACCCCAGGTGCAACAGTGTCCCTAATTTGCTGGGAAGTGGCGGTGCGGTCCCCTACGGCACTGCGTAGGATGCTACGGTCTTGGCGTGCATCCGTGCGTCGCTGCGGTCCGGTCCCAGGTCGACGGGCACGTGCACCTTCCGCCGACCACTAGCGACAACATCGATGTACTGTGGAGACCTCACGCCCCACGTGTTGAGCAATTCGGCGGTACGTCCACCCGGCCTCCCGCATGCCCACTATACGCCCTCGCTCAAAGTCCGTCAGCCGCACATACGGTTCACGTCCACGCTGTCGCGGCATGCTACCAGTGTTAAAGACTGCGATGGAGCTCCGTATGCCACGGCAAACTGGCTGAAACTGACGGCGGCGGTGCACAAATGCTGCGCAGCTAGCGCCATTCGACGGCCAACACCGCGGTTCCTGGTGTGTCCGCTGTGCCGTGCGTGTGATCATTGCTTGTACAGCCCTCTCGCAGTGTCCGGAGCAAGTATGGTGGGTCTGACACACCGGTGTCAATGTGTTCTTTTTTCCATTTCCAGGAGTGTATTTCAATCCCACGTCAGTATGCTTGTCCACATAACTTCCTTGATCCTATGAGGAACTGATAAAGAGGGGCCGAGCATTGGGCGCTCATGGACAGAAAATTGTTCCCTCTGTTGGTCTGATTAAGTTTACAGAAAACTTATCGAGAAATCTCTCTAATTGAAATCAGTGTGTCTCATCCATGTTATCATGTGTAAAAGCCGTTATCAGTTACCATTTAAATATTACTAAGTCCGTACACACAAACTCTCTCTCTCTCTCTCTCTCTCTCTCTCTCTCTCTCTTCTCTCCCTCCCTCTCTCTCTCTCTCTCTCTCACACACACACACACACGCACACACACATTAAAAGAAGAGGAGAAAACTTTCACTGTGACTGCTTCCAGTGGATCTTCTGGAGTCGTGTGTTCACACAATAACTTGTCAATACGGCACTGATGTGCAGTATGTGGCATTTATTTATGCAAAACGCGCCAATACTTTGCGGGTCATGTTACTTTATAGCTTTGTGAAAGTTCAGCCCATTGACTGCCATGTCACTCAATGGAAATGCGTCACTCCAGGCGGTGTAGTAAGGCCTTTGAGTTCCACGTCACTTGTATGTTACTGACTCCAGTAGTTTCGTACAAGGTTATGAAAAGAGGAGGTAAGTCCCAGTGGTTTGAAAGATGCTTTCTCTTCCGGATGTAAGTGACGCCAAATAAGATTTAACGTTGGTGGCCGGGGCCCTGGCGTGGCAAGATGATTCTAATTACGCGGGCTCTAGCTCTCATAAGCAACTTAAGTGCAATTGACGTGAATATCACAGAAACTGAATCTATCAATGTGCTTTTCATACATTTCTTAGTAATGTAACAGTGACACCCACGAGAAACACGAGACTGAATGTATACAGCGAGGGTAGCACGAATGGTGAAAGGTTTGTTTGAATAGCGCGACAGCGTCACTGACGTAATGGAAAACCTGAAATAGCAGGGACTTGAAGGAAAACGCTACGCCTACTAGCAAAGTTCCAAGAACAAGTATTAACTGATGGATCTAGGAATGTACAACAACCCCGCTACGTATCGTTCCCATAAGGGCCGAAAAACAAGGTTAGTCTAATTACTATGTTTAGACGAGCATCTGAAGGACCATTCTACGAGCGCTCCACGTATGAACGCGACGGAAAAAAGTCTGAATACTTGGTGCAGTGGGAAGTACCAAATTACAAACATTCCATAGTGGTTTAAACAGATGTACAAAAATATGTATACAGAAGATTGATTACCGACAGGACAGAAGAACTACTGATGTTTTCCAAAGTAGACTAAATACATGAAGAATTATTTTTACAGTCATGGCAGATTATGATGATCACGTGCTGAAGGCTACAAACAACAATGGGCACAGCTGACATGATAGAAAAAATCGTTAATTGCATTGTTCTTTAATAGTTAAAGTTGTAGAAATACAGATATTTCGTCTCTTTCTGTATTGTACCTTCACTGCGAATAACAAATCGGTCTGCGAGTGAGCTACACGACAGCATAGTGAATGAACTGTTGTGGCTAATGAACATATGACGACAGCACCCAATACTGTAGCAAAGATTTTATACCTACCAGCACTGCAGACAATGAAAAGATTGAAAGTATGTATGATGAGATAAAAGATTACATTACGTTAAGGAAGATGAAGATCTATAACAGGAAAAGAGTCCCAAACATTAGTATCTATACAGCGTAAAGTCATATTTAATCACATTCATGTTTCATGAGAAAACAAAGAATGACGACACGATAAGCGTAAATAACGTCGAGATTAACAGAAAAAGATTGAACTCAACAGAAACAGTAAGTACGTGTTAATGTGAGGCCGCAGTTGTTCTAAATTGTTTGTGTAATAAGTTGGCAATATGAGTTGATTCCTGCCCGAAAAAGTCTGTCGTTCGTTCTTTCAAGCCCTTTACTTTAATGTGCTATTTAAAATACCATTCTCGGATTTTACTAGTTATTTTGACAAGTTATGAACCAAAAACTGCTGGATATCTGGAATAGTAAAAAGAGTAATAGTGTGCGAGTGTAATAGGACTGCGTTTTTCCTGTAAGAATATATATCATATGTCGAGATGCGGCATTAGCACCACAAGATGTAGCAGTGTCAACCCACATATTGTCAGCCTACCTTCGCACGTCTTAGCTTTTGAATCACTTTGTAAAATATTAGTGCTTGACAAAAACCGTATTTGTATTTGAACTTCACAGCCACATGTGCTTGGAAAGCAGTCAATCTCTCCCTTCACTGTGTCGGTTTTGTTGCTTTCACATTATTCCTTGTTGATACAATAGTTTATAACGATAATCACAGCGATCTATACGTCTGTGGACACTCAATGAGCCGGCGTCTGTGACCGAGTGGTTCTAGGCGCTTCAGTGCGGAACCGCGCTGCTGCTACGGTCGCAGGTTCGAATCCTGCCTCGGGCTTGGAGGTGTGTGATGCGTTTAAGTAGATCTAAGTCTAGGGAGACTATTGACCTCAGATGTTAAGTCCCATAGTGCTTAGAGCCACACGTAATGAACTATATCGCTGCCCGGAGGCAAGAATCATATCGTTCATATCGTCAGCAACGAGTGATGTGAACTCTTTGGTAGAGGCGGTCTGCGTTTAACTTGTTAATATGTCGGACGTTATTTGTAACCTGTACGTTAATGAGCAATAAAGCTTCGTGTGTACTTAGCACTCAGGTTAATTTATGTTTTATATATCTCATTCGTATCGTGGAACTACACGTCCACAAAGTTCACAATCCGTGCTATTCCCCGAAAACCGTCCACTCAACAAACACGTTGCTCCATTGCCCGAATAGTTCTTAACTGACTTCTAATTTTTAGACAATACGAACGGACATCACCTACTCATTGCTTTTAAGCGCAAATTTAGTAGTTTTCTGTTAAAACCGACTGCAAGAGAAAAATAGCAGTGCTATGCTGGGCTTTTGAAAATGTGTGGTTTCGTTTCATTTACAGTATTTCGTTTCAATTACAGTAGCTGGGCATATTAACCATTAGACATATCATTTCTCCCATACTTATTCTTTCTCCGTACATAAAGTCTAAGCAAGAATTTGTTTTCTTTTCGTCGTAATCCGTTTTAACAAAAAAGCTGTATGCGAGGGTTGGAACTTTAATAGTGGCAACTATTTATTTACAGGTCGTACAGAATAGATACGTGTTGCAAAGTCTTTCTGACCTTCAAAGTAGTCACCAGCATCATATATAACCCGTTGTGGAAATAGTAGGATACTTTTAGCAGTGCGAGCTGTGTTGACAGTTCGAGCTGCGAGGTCTATTTCCCGACGCATTTGTTGCAGGTCTGAAGCTAATGAAGTGAAGTGTTTCCTTCAGTTTACAAATCGAGCTGAATTCACAAGGGCTTAAGTCAGGGGAGTACAGTAGGGGGTATAGCACTTAGCAGCGCCATGTGTCAAACAAATCAGTAACAGCTTGCACTGTACATGCTTGAGCATTGTTCTGCAAAATGATGGTCAGGTCCTGCAGAAAGTGACATCACTTGTGTCTCTAAGCTCATTGTAGGTTGTGTTCCATAAATGAACAGCATGGAGACAGAAGTGATGACACTTTCGGCACGACCTGACCATCATTTTGCAGGACAATGCTCACATACAGTGCAAGCTGTTACTGATTTGTTTGACGTATGGTACTGCTAAGTGCTATACCAACTACTGCACTCCCCTCACAAACTACTGCACTCCCCTCACCAACTACTGCACTCCCCTCACCAACTACTGTACTCCCCTCTACTCGATTTCTAAACTGAAGGAAACACTTCACGGCATTCGCTTCAGAACTGCTACAAATTCAGCGCCACTCGAACTTTCAACACAACTGGCACTGCTAAGAGTATCCTACGGCTTCCACATAGCTGGCAACGGTTTATACACAATGCAGGTGACTACTCGCCAGTAAAACTTTGAAACACGGATCTATTTTGTGCGGGCTGTAAATAAATAATTGGCACTATTAAAGTTCGAACCCGCGGACATGGCTTACCGCCTTATGACTGAAAATACTACTACGCAATGAGAATCATCCAGCTTTTGCATTATGAAACTATGAAAAATGTCATTGTGGTTAATATCGTCACAGAAACCAGGTGGTGAGGTTTCTCTCATACACCACATGCCAATGATCCGAACCGATTTGCTTATTCATTTTAAGCCATTTAAATTCCCAATCGAGATTTCGTTTGTAATCGCAGTAAACATGGATGGAGGTCACACTTTGAAATACGTGGGAAATGATTTACGGATAGAGTGACTACCTCGTGTTCAGTTCTAAGTTGCTCTTTCAGGAAGTAGTTGCTCAGAAGGGAAGTTCGTACTCCTACTGCACAGTATCAAAAGCACCAAAAATATGTGGTCTGAAGTTTTGTAATTGTATTGTGTACAAAAATATCTTAAAAAACGTTTGAAAGATTAAAAATAGAAAACGAATATGCTGTAAGACTTATTCTAATTACGAGTTTCACACAATACAAGTGGGAGAATATGCTGCGAGACGAGATCTGCGTTCTGACACAATTTCCAGTGATTCACCTGATCGGAACGTATATCCAATTTTCATGCACATTTAGCAACAGTAAATCATTGTCAGCTTAGTAAGTATATTTATACTATAGCTTTTAAGTCCGCGATACGCATCGTAAAAAGTTCGCACTACACAGGAAAAACAGAATCTAAAGCGGCAGGAACACTGCTCAGTCACGTTATACAAAGCCCCGGTCAAAAACCTGATGAACCACCTTCCCCTACGCCGACCGCTGCGAGACGTACGGTGAGTCACTGAGGTGCTGGAAGGTACCAACAGTCATATTGCCATGCCGCTTCCAGTGCTGCTACGTTTATCGGTTGAGGATCCATGGTACGAACAGCCCGATCGGAATGGACCCAAAGATCCTCGATTGTGTTTAAGTGTAGGAAGTTATGTTGCCAAGGGAGTACTGTGAACTCGTCTCGGTGCTCTCCGAAACATGCACGGACGTTCGAGTCCTCCCTCGGGCATGGGTGTGTGTTTTTGTCCTTGGGATAATTTAGGTTAAGCAGTGTGTAAGCTTAGGGACTGCTCACCTTAGCAGTTAACTCCTATAAGATTTCACACACATTTGAACAAAAACATGCACGTACACTGTGTTGAGTGACACGTTGCGTTGTCCTGCTGGTAGATGCCACTGTGCCGGGGAGAAGCAAACTGCATGTAGGTGTCCACATGGTCCATTGGGTCTTCCAGAATGACAAGACACCACGGAATGTCCTCTGGCCTGGACCATGCCCATGTACTGCAGGGTGTTTGATTTCAGATGCTCCACGCCGTACACACGAACGGCCAACAGTCAGCTGAAGCACTAAAACGTGATTCGTCTAAAAATGCCGCCTGTTTCCACACATCGGATGTCCTGTGATACTGGAGTTAATTTCCTGCCTTCGTCGTCGATGAAGGCAGTTAGCATGTTGTGGAGGCTCATACGCAGCAACGTTGAACGGTCGTTGAGTAATCACCGTTGGTAGCCAAGCGGTTCATGTGGTCTGTCAGTTGCCCAACAGTTGGATGTCTATTCGCCAAAACACATCTCCGCGTCCATAGTGCACCCTTATCATCTATTATCCACAATTTCCTCGGCTTCGGTTTTGGATGGCGCCGTTTCGTCAGGCACTGTTTACTTTAACCTCTGCGGCATGGGAACAGTTTACAACTTGAATCGTCTCTGGATGCTTCCATCCTTGGCCCGAAAGCCAGTGATCATGCCCTTTTCCACTTAAGATACGTAGCTCTTTTTTTCCATTACGACAACGCCTGCAGTGTTTTCTGCGTCCCATCGGCCAGCTTTCTATACCCACCACTGCCAGTGCTCCCATCTGCTGTCTGTGAGTGGTTGTTGCACGTTGACGTCTAACATATGCGGTGATCACATTAATGTGAGTATACCGTGTATAAGCTTCTCATTCACTCGATTCCCCCAATGATAATCGGCGTTTCCAGACTCCTTTGTTACCGCTACAAATGATGACTTACGGATTACGTTTTAAAACCTGTTACATGTTACAGAGTTATTACAAATGATTGAAGCGATTTCATAAATTCACTGTAGCTCCATTCATTGACATATGGTCACGACACACTACAGATACGTAGAAAAACTCATAAAGTTTTGTTCGACTGAAGCCGCACTTCAGGTTTCCGCCGCCAGAGCACTCGAGAGCGCAGTGAGACAAAATGGCGACAGGAGCCGAGAAAGCGTATGTCGTGCTTGAAATGCACTCACATCAGTCAGTCATAACAGTGCAACGACACTTCAGGACGAAGTTCAACAAAGATCCACCAACTGCCAACTCCATTCGGCGATGGTATGCGCAGTTTAAAGCTTCTGGATGCCTCTGTAAGGGTAAATCAACGGGTCGGCCTGCAGTGAGCGAAGAAACGGTTGAACGCGTGCGGGCAAGTTTCACGCGGAGCCCGCGGAACTCGACGAATAAAGCAAGCAGGGAGCTAAACGTACCACAGCCGACGGTTGGGAAAATCTTACGGAAAAGGCTAAAGCAGAAGCCTTACAATTGCTACAAGCCCTGAAACCCGATGACAAAGTCAAACGCTTTGCATTTTCGGCGCGGTTGCAACAGCTCATGGAAGAGGATGCGTTCAGTGCGAAACTTCTTTGCAGTGATGAAGCAACACTTTTTCTTAATGGTGAAGTGAACAGACACAATGTGCGAATCTGGGCGGTAGAGAATCCTCACGCATTCGTGCAGCAAATTCGCAATTCACCTAAAGTTAACGTGTTTTGTGCAATCTGACGGTTTAAAGTTTACGGCCCCTTTTTCTTCTGCGAAAAAAACGTTACAGGATACGTGTATCTGGACATGCTGGAAAATTGGCTCATGCCACATCTGGAGACCGACAGCGCCGACTTCATCTTTCAACAGGATGGTGCTCCACCGCACTTCCATCATGATGTTCGGCATTTCTTAAACAGGACATTGGAAAACCGATGGATCGGTCGCGGTGGAGATCATGATCAGCAATTCATGTCATGGCCTCCACGCTCTCCCGACTTATCCCCATGCGATTTCTTTCTGTGGGGTTATGTGAAAGATTCAGTGTTTAAACCTCCTCTACCAAGAAACGTGCCAGAACTACGAGCTCGCATCAACGATGCTTTCGAACTCATTGTTGGGAGGAACTTGATTATCGGCTTGATGTCGGCCGAATCACTAAAGGGGCACATATCGAATATTTGTGAATGCCTAAAAAAACTTTTTCAGTTTTTGTATGTGTGTGCAAAGCATTGTGAAAATATCTCAAATAATAAAGTTATTGTAGAGCTGTGAAATCGCTTCAATCATTTGTAATAACCCTGTACATTAATTTTGTACAATATACATAAGTATACAATTTTACGGGCTATTGCGACTTTAACAACACATTAACAAATGTGTAAGCACGTAAGGCAGAAAACGAAAAGTAATGAATCCTACTGTGCTGTCGGAAGACGTCACTCTACCGCAGGTAGTTGAGAAACAGCTCCAGCCAATTGCGGCCGCGAAAGCGCGACTTCTTCTGGGCGCTGCGTAAGATAGCGCATTGAGACGAGGTCGGCGTGAGTCGGTGTGGGGCTCCAGAAAAGTAGAGAATGGGGCAGAGCATTGCAGGACCAACATCACAAGAAACCTGGAGACACCGCCAAAGGTGTGCTTAATGGATTTGGCTCCTTGCCAAGGAGGCCCTGGTTGTTGGGAGTCGTTAAGAAGACTGTGCTTGTCGAACTGTCGCTGCCCGGCACTACCAGTGCTGTTTGCCATATCGCTGTCTGTCCTGCGTGTTCTGGGAAGGCACGATTCGGGTCGCATATTGTGTTAATTGAGTTTTTTTGCCGTTTGGTGCTTTCCTAATCTTTTATTGTAAGCGAATATTAGCTCTCAGATGCAGTTGGTGATTGACTCACAGGGAAAGCCACAGTTAATTCTGTGTCCTTATGTTTCTTTCCGGTGCAAGGATGACTTCTGATTTTTGGGTCCGTAATAAGTCTTGTTTACATACGCCTAGCCTGATGGCTCACCGTGCTTTTGTCCATTGCCAGATGTCTGTAGACATTGTGAATATGTGCGATGCTCTTGTTTCCAGCCTAAATAAGTTCAATGATGGCTCTCTGCTTGCAACGCACCTCAGTTGCCGGCACTATTTTCATGGCTACGTATAGCGCCGGACATCACGAAACTACAGGGACTGAAGGAGTATTCCACGATGTCCCGCAAGAAATTCCGCATTTTTCAACCAAAGGTGGCCGAGAAAAAAATGCATTGAAAGCCCCTCGTAGAATTACGGCTTTTTCTGGGTACGGTGTGTTGTATTGTAAGTATATCTTTTCAGCGTATTTATGGCGCGGTACTCACAAGGGAAGGCCATTACGTTTGGAACGCCGACTTACTGTAAACTTCGTACACTCGTGGTACTCCACGAGGACAACAAAATGTGTAAGAAGAAGCGCGTACTTATCGAGCGTTAGTGAGAAAACCGCAAGATAATTTCGGTTGTCAAATATACACTCCTGGAAATTGAAATAAGAACACCGTGAATTCATTGTCCCAGGAAGGGGAAACTTTATTGACACATTCCTGGGGTCAGATACATCACATGATCACACTGACAGAACCACAGGCACATAGACACAGGCAACAGAGCATGCACAATGTCGGCACTAGTACAGTGTATATCCACCTTTCGCAGCAATGCAGGCTGCTATTCTCCCATGGAGACGATCGTAGAGATGCTGGATGTAGTCCTGTGGAACGGCTTGCCATGCCATTTCCACCTGGCGCCTCAGTTGGACCAGCGTTCGTGCTGGACGTGCAGACCGCGTGAGACGACGCTTCATCCAGTCCCAAACATGCTCAATGGGGGACAGATCCGGAGATCTTGCTGGCCAGGGTAGTTGACTTACACCTTCTAGAGCACGTTGGGTGGCACGGGATACATGCGGACGTGCATTGTCCTGTTGGAACAGCAAGTTCCCTTGCCGGTCTAGGAATGGTAGAACGATGGGTTCGATGACGGTTTGGATGTACCGTGCACTATTCAGTGTCCCCTCGACGATCACCAGTGGTGTACGGCCAGTGTAGGAGATCGCTCCCCACACCATGATGCCGGGTGTTGGCCCTGTGTGCCTCGGTCGTATGCAGTCCTGATTGTGGCGCTCACCTGCACGGCGCCAAACACCCATACGACCATCATTGGCACCAAGGCAGAAGCGACTCTCATCGCTGACGACGACACGTCTCCATTCGTCCCTCCATTCACGCCTGTCGCGACACCACTGGAGGCGGGCTGCACGATGTTGGGGCGTGAGCGGAAGACGGTCTATCGGTGTGCGGGACCGTAGCCCAGCCTCATGGAGACGGTTGCGAAAGGTCCTCGCCGAGACCCCAGGAGCAACAGTGTCCCTAATTTGCTGGGAAGTGGCGGTGCGGTCCACTACGGCACTGCGTAGGATCCTACGGTCTTGGCGTGCATCCGTGCGTCGCTGCGGTCCGGTCCCAGGTCGACGGGCACGTGCACCTTCCGCCGACCACTGGCGACAACATCGATGTACTGTGGAGACCTCACGCCCCACGTGTTGAGCAATTCGGCGGTACGTCCACCCGGCCTCCCGCATGCCCACTATACGCCCTCGCTCAAAGTCCGTCAACTGCACATACGGTTCACGTCCACGCTGTCGCGGCATGCTACCAGTGTTAAAGACTGCGATGGAGCTCCGTATGCCACGGCAAACTGGCTGACACTGACGGCGGCGGTGCACAAATGCTACGCAGCTAGCGCCATTCGACGGCCAACACCGCGGTTCCTGGTGTGTCCGCTGTGCCGTGCGTGTGATCATTGCTTGTACAGCCCTCTCGCAGTGTCCGGAGCAAGTATGGTGGGTCTGACACACCGGTGTCAATGTGTTCTGTTTTCCATTTCCAGGAGTGTATATCCGTGCGTGGCCAATTTTTCCATGAAGCGGCGGCAGCTGAGTCGCGTCTGCACGGTATCTCAGCGTGTACTGTCAGAGCGTTAGCTACCCTTTGCAATAAATGGAGCGACCGGATCAACGAACAAACTGGACGGGTGTCATCGGACGTCCGCCCTGAACAAGTTCAACGAACAGTATAGAACACAATGAAATTAAAAAAAAAGTGTTTGGCGTTCAAGCACAGTAATCGCTGGAACGAATTCCTTTCGTCATTTTCCTTTTTTTTTCATTTTCAACACAGTCATTTTCATTACTATTTATAATACAATTGATATAATGGGAAAAAATACCTGTAATCGCATGAACTTTTGTTAAATTCACAATTTTATTTGGCAGTATACCAATTTTTACTATCACAAATAATATAATATTCATAACTATCGACTAGTAAACGACCAAACGCATGAAGTGATACCGAAAACGTATGCTTCTCCGTGTCTTAAAAATTCTTCGTATTTAATCCAAAGAGAACGAGGAATTGCTTCTCGGAAGACGCTATTAACATACACTCGATACTGCATAACCAATTATCAGCGCCGATTTTTAAGGAAATACTGCGTTATGCGTGGTTTACTTCCAAACTATCGTCTGAAAGGTTTTTGAAAGTGTTAACGAGGTTTGTTTTTCCAAGGAAAACCTCAAACGACCTTGCGTATGCGGAAACATAGCATTTATTAAATGCAACTGGTGCCGTTTAACTTTATGTTTTCCATGTTTTTACGAAGAATACCATCCTGCAACTTGTACTCCCAATGTCGAAAGCGATGATTAATTGTACATCTTACGAAAGCCGTCTGTGCCGGTCAAAGCTCGGAGGTAACCAGTCGTTCCGGGCTGCTTCCAGGTATAAGGGATTTCTCAAATCACGGAGCATACATTTTCGGTATCACTTTATGCGTTTGATCGTTTACTAGTCGATAGTTACGAATATTATATTATTTGTGATAATAAAATTTAGTAGACTGCAAAATGACATTGTAAATTTAATAAAAGTTCTTCTGATTACACGTACTTATCTCATTATAATTTTGATATAAATAGTAAAGAAATGCTGAAAAAAAAAAAAACAGACGAACGGGACTCGTACCATTGAATACGTGGCTTTATTGCTAACCACTCGGCTGCCGCCGCTTCATGGTAAAAATGGCCACGCACAGGCATATGTTTGACGACCGAAATTATCTTGCGATTTTCTCAATAACGCTTGAAAAGTACGCGCTACTGCTTACACATTTTGTTGTCCTCACGGAGTAAATCCGCGTTTCAAACGTCGTGACCCCCCTTTGTCAGTGAACCACGTACGTTATTGTAGCTGTTGGCAGATCAGATAGTTGGCATATATTCTGCTATATTTCCCTCCCTCTGGCAATGATGGTCTTTGACTCCTTGCTTCTTCTCATTAATTCTGTTGTTATAAATTAATTTTGAGTAGAAGGTATAATTATTTTGAGAACCTGGGAAGCATTTCATAACTTCATTGTATTTTGAGGTGGTTTCGATCCTGCTAGTATGTGAAAATATTGTCCGTAAGTAATGTATTATTGGTGAGACTGTGAGTAACATTATTTAGAACTTGCTTTCGTGTAAGAGTTTCACGCTTGTATGTGGTGCTCTGGCCTAGCTGCAAGAGTTCATTTTGAATCTATTATGCGTTTTAAAATTTTTTCGCTTATTGTACTTAATTTGGTGCACAACCCTCTGAAACTTTATGATAATAGTTATTTTAATATTATGATTGCATCGCTGGGGTCACACTGATCCAGACTGTAGCACCTAGAACCGCACGGCCACCACGGCCGGCTACTATAAATTCCCATATATTTAAAAATAATGGAGCTGTTTTTTACTGCATCCTTCGATACTATTAACTGTTTTAATCTGTCATGAAGTTTCACATCAGCACACACTACGTTGCAGAATGAAAATTTCATTCTAGACAGTCTCTGAATCAACCAAAGATTGCAGTGCGTTACAATTAACCAAACAATTCAGAAACTTGTAACAGACTCCAACATAATGAAATCATTAGTGCCGGGCCAGGATTTGAACCCATGCACGTGCAATCTGTGGAGATGTTGAGCAATCTGAAGTTTTGAACAAACAACAAATTGTAGCAGAGCTGTATTTTCACGAAGGGATCAAATTGCGCCTTAAGGACGGTCTGAGTTGTATTCCCAGTTGAAAACCAATTTTATCGTCATATAGAAGGACAGATAAAAGACGGAATAAGTGTCCTGTGATCCTACATAGCGTTTGTTTCGTCACTATAAATAAATAATTAGTTTAAGAAAGGTTACTGGTGATAGAGTTTCTACATGTCCCCACTCCAGACTTTATTGCGGTTCAACCTAACGTCTGCTTGGTAGAGAAGGAAGATCATATTTAATGTTAATTTCAGAATACAATGCAATTATATCTTCTTCACTTGGTGTAGCCAAAAGAGAATAGAATCTGTCTCTCCCTATCTAAAAATCATTGACAGAAGTTGGTATCGAAGCCCGACCATAGACATACAAACATATCATCAGTCCAACAGACCACCGAACCCACTTCTCTGTGGCTCATTTTTCTATCGTAACGCCGTTGCGCCACACTGATTGACAATTCTGACACACAGGCTCCCAGTAGTAATTTGCAGAATGTTCAGTAAATTGAATCACTTGGTTGACCTAATCACCATGAACTAGCTGCCTCGGCTAACCAGTGCATACATTCGAATTTATTTTGTAATCACCGAAATAAAATCACAAAACTGCCACCTACACAGAACTGCTAACAGTGTAGGATGCAGAAATTTAAATAGCATGTGTTTCTTTCCACTTGTGCTACTCTATTGCGCTATTTCGTTGTTGAAAACGTGGTGCAGTGCAAATGTGGAATTTCATAAATAAAGTTTTGAATTCCTAGAAACCCAAAATTTGCTAGTCAGCGCCGGGAAGAGGAGTTACCTGTTGGGCAGCATTGTAAGTTTTTCACCATTGCACTATGAGCCGAAAGTATTTTCTTGTGATTTCCTTACCGATGTTTGATCTGACTGCTTGCAGCTCTTTCACGGGATAAAAACGGTGCAGTCCATAACACTAGAGCTGCGAACCATAACAGACGCTATTTCACAGGTCAGCACGTTACCACCGGGCTGGCGAAGAAGTACGTCTTTTAGTGTCCTCTTACGAGATCAATAGTGGCTAGAACTCGTAAACCACTATTTAAAGGACGAGATTAGTTGCCATTTCCACGTGCGACGACTTTCCAGGGCTAAAATCCCAAAATTTACAATCTTTTGTTACACCTCAAGCGATAATAACTCAGATTATTCAATGGAAATGACAGGTAAAATCAAGTGAACTTTGATGCTTAATTCCGAGCACACCAGGAATTAACTCGTCGATCGCAGAGTTGCCAAACATACGCTCCCTGGTTGCCAAATCTTAGTTACAGTACCACCAGGAAAAAGACGAACCAATGTGATCGTACAGCATAGCTGGTGTCTCCAAGTCGCGGCTGCCACGATCTGGAATACGTAATGCATGTGATTCGCATTTCTGTAACTAGGTTTAGGGACTGGATCCTAGCTACTAATAATATTCAGAACTGACAGCAAACTAATCATCATAAATTAGTAACTCTCATAGCTGTTTTTATATTTGATTCGTAAGTGTACTCAAAACTAAGAAACTCATTCACAGACGTTTTCGTGCCTCGCCAATAGTCGAGCACAAGAAACAACTAAAATTATAAAAAAAAAATGTGTGTGTGATATAGAGAGAGAGATAAAAATCAAAAAGAATGAGAGACAGTAAAAAATTGTTGTAAAAAATTGAATCATGATATGTAAAGAAATCTATCATTAAAATGACACGTTCCACATCATTACGATTTATCGTATACATGATCTATGAAACAAGAATTGGTCTAATGTAATCTAATTTAATCTAATTGTATCATATTGATGACTAGCCATGAAGAATCATGAATTACCGAAATTTTTGCCAATACCAGTAACAAAATATAAGCTTGAAAATAAAAGACGACTATTTTTGTAATAACCCGGGACTTCTATGAAGGTACTTTCGCCCCTGTTAACTAACTACGAAAGATGTATGATATGCCTCCATTCTGAAGTAACAAATTGTGCATCCATTCAAATATGAAGTGCAAATTGTGAAGTTCTCTGATGGAGATACGAATCCGACTCGTAATCGGATTGTTAACTAAGTAAAATCAAATGTTATGAATCGGTTTTTCATACCAGCTGCTAGGTGTTTGAATCTAAAATAAGGATACAAACTTTTGTGCCTAAGCGGCAATCCAACTACACACCTACAGTGCATCCACGAATATAGCTTACATATCAGTTGCTTACTCACCAACGGCAAGATGTGTGCGTATTTGACCAGAAATAATGACACCTATTGCGATTGTTGGCAACACATGAACAGACATTAAAAGTGCATTTTAATTTTCACTAGCAGGCCGGTGTGCTCGTGATAGGGCTTGAAATGAAATTATGAATATTTTTGTATTGGATCAGGATTCGGACCCACATACTTGCCTCGGAGGTGACCTAGAGAAGATTGCAGTCTTCGGAAAAGGAACGAAATGATTGAACTATACTGTTCCGAGGGATTCAGATCCACCAAAGAGGAGATACGAATTCGAATCACAGTCCAGCACTAAATTTTTCAACGTCTCTAGTTCAATCAAGTACAAGTAAAATAAGAGCCCTGTTCCTTTACATGACTATCGGTTCATCAAATAAAATATTTTCTAATGTAAGTAAGTTTACTGGCGAATGTATTTCTGTTTACCATGACTTCCGCTATGTCAATTCCCAACGTAAACCTGCTCTGCCCAGTTGTTGATGAAGGAATGTGATGTTTAATGCGGATTCTTGATTATAACGTCTTTCTGTTGAGGTTACCAGAAGTAAAGTAAATCTGTTTGCGCCTCTTAAAAGTAAATGCCTGAACCCACACATTGCACCTGTGATAGTTCGTTCCACCAGACCATTGTGGCCACATTTCCCAGCGACAAGAGTGTGCTGTAACGGATGATGTGCTTAGCTTACAAAATTAGTCACGGTGGAAAAATCTTAATGGTTAAGTGCAAGCAAGCTTCTGACACGGAGATTATGCTATTCTCATGTCAGTAGGATGTAAAGACTTTTCTATGCATCATAGGCTCGATGTGAAGCCATTTTAAAATTTTCACAAATTGAGCAAATTTCTTAGTTCGAGAAAATCCACTGGTAAGTGTGAAGTTACCCGATAATTCGATTATTACCGTCATTGTTAATATCACTTTCTTCATAACGCTGCTGTAACACTGTACTTGAAGATCAGTTGATGCCTTTTGGTCACTATAGAAATAGTTTCCTAGGAACAGATTCTTTCCCTGTCTACGGAATCCTTTTCATGTTAATATCTAACATCAGCAATTAATCGTAGATTACATTAAAAACTAAAGTGATTGATGAATACGTTACTTGATAACAGAAACGCGCTGCCTTTCTTCATTTACTTCTGCCTTGAAATGGCTATTGAGTACTGCTAAACCAAAAGGCAAAAGATCTTACTGGCTGCCGATATACGTCGCTGTCTGTTCTTCCATATAATTTGCCCGACTGAACCTGTTTCATATTGTGTATGACAGAGAATGTTTTAGAAAATCAATTGTTTTCCTTTGGAATAAACAGAAAGATTTTCATTCTCAGCTATCCAAGTACAACATTTTCGCAGTATTAGTTCAAATTTAATATTCGATTCTATCATGTAGGAAAGTATTTCACAGCTGCAAACTCGCATCCGACTCACTGACCTTACACTTAGTCGCTGACCATAAATTCTAGCTCAGAGTGACACCAGATTAAATAACCTAATGTAGCGAAGACTGTTTGCCAGTGCTCTTTCTCCGCGGAAAATACGTAGTTCACTCGTTTGGCTCCATAAGTACACTGTAACAGTAATTTCAGTGTGTATGCAATGCATAGGGATTGTAGATTTTATTGGTGCTCTCTCTTCCACTTCTGTATACAATATGACTGACCTAAACGGGTCCTTTATCGTTACAGGCCCTTGGCAATGCTACATCGTATTGACAACAGTAATGGTCTTATACTGACAATCTCACTGTTCGTTTTACCTGATTTTGTAATCATTTAAATAAAACAACATTATCATCCAGTGGGAGACATTTCGTCCCCCTTTTCCTTCTGTGAAATTTGTCAATAAGCTATTTGCCTCCCAACCACCGAAATGCCGCAGAGTACGGCCGGCAAACGATTCACAAACCACGATTCAGTGCCGTTGAAACGATTTATTTAAACATCACAAGAGTGCACACAGATGCAGTCGTTTTCGACGTGCAACGTTTTTGTTATCTTACTTTTGTGACAGGTGGGCATAAGTGATTTCCAAAGACTTTTTGTCGTACTGAAATAATCCTTTGTCACAAAGTAACAAGGTAAGTGTTTTATTCATATATATTTTGTAGGAAACTGTAATCGTGATGGAAGATTATACACCTCAATGTTTGACACAACTGGTAGGAGAAAACGCTGCATATTAAGCAAACCCCGCGCCTCCTCTCCATATCCTCCTATGACACGAGCACGGGATTCTCCTCGAATTCCGTTACAGAGCTGTTCCGAGCACAGCTGAGAATTGGCAACATCGTCACAAACATTATGCCACACTGTGACAGTGCTATCACTACTGAATTGACTCACTAAATTCACTTGATATTCCCTTACCATTTGAATGACTAGTGCTATATAATCCTCATGTAAACTAAGACACTGAGACAGTGGCTAAAGAAATGCTATTCTTCACATAAGTGACACTTTAATTATCTTTCACGATGCGGTATGAGGCTGAGCGACCAATACCATGATGAGAGGGGCGTACAGGCAGCTGTGTGTCCGTAGCCCAGTGGTACCGACCGTGTCTCGTTTCAGAACGGCTCAATCAGGCATCAGTTTTAACTGTGGTAGGAGCCATCGTGTGAAAATTTTTTTTTCTTATATATTTTATGGAGCTGCTAATTTCCAGAAAAAATTCTGTATCGAAATCGGAAGAAAACCTTTACACATCAAATGCTCTTGGTATTTCGACTCAGTAAGTTGTGTTAATGGTCATAGATCTTGGCTTTCTGACTGCCAAGCTGCTTCGCAGTACCAGCGTCTCTAAAGAAATTCGAATAGACCATCAGCGATACGAATTTCAATATTGTTCTTCACTTGAGACTCACATGCCAGGGTGATAAGTATGAAGGAAATGAACCTCTTGATTACTATAGGGCCTCTATGCTAAATTTCCACAGAAGCCATTAGGAACTCCCTGCAGACATTTGCTAACAGCGGCTCTAGCAACTTACTTTTTATCTGGGTAGATAGCTTCAAATATGGGCAATTATGTCGCCTTACATCCAATTGAATATTTTAAATTTCACTTGTGAGCAGCGTTCACTTCTCCGTTAAATAATGTATGGACCTCAAAACAAGCAATTGGCCTGAGTAGCTATAGAGCAGTTTCTGATAGGTATTGACACAATCTTTTGCATCCGTTAGCCATAGAGAATCAAAGAAAGAAACCAAACACGTTACATTGCATTTACTCTCTGTGCCTTGACTAACGCATATGAATCCATGACAATAATAAATTATTTGAAGAATCTCCTGTGAAAGGAAAAAGAACAGAATGTGACGCTTTAATTATAGTGCACTGGATCAGAAACAATGAAATTAATTCTGTACCACATTGATGTAGTGCATTCTAGTGTAATAAAATAATCATCAAATAAAAACGGTTTTGTGCCTCCTTTGCTGTCAAGAGTGAAACACAAATCGTAGACAGATTTTGTTGGTCACTACTCAACAACACTGAAGAATTTTACATGATCGAGAGTGCGGAGTGGAGCAGATGTTGTCGGCAGAAGGCGAGACAATTCAGTGCCTCAGCCCCCGGCGGTACGCAGTAAACGGGTTCCAGAGAACTCAGAAGTATGCGGTGTTCAGAGGCAGGTGGTCGGCAAAGAAATCTTTCGCTAAAACATTGTTGAACCAAACCATTATTACCAGTGTGAAAGAAAACGAAATATGTTGTAGATTCGCTTCAGCAACGAGAGGAAAGGAGCGATAAAAATTTTGTCGATGTGTGCTTTCGGTCGCCAGACGTCATATTAGCTAGTCTCGCGTTTTACCTCAAGACTACGGTCTTAGTCAACAATAATGTACTAAGACTGAACTCAAGACTTCCTGTGGGAAGTGCCGCAATCTACAATGTTGCCAGACCGAGCATATTGAAGGACATAGAATTCTGAGAGGAGCACGGCTGTATTGTCCACTTTATGTGAACGACTTGGCGGTCAATTTTTTGCTCTAAGGCTGTATCTACAACACATATTTCACGCTGAAGACCCAGAAGAATTAAAAAAAGAAAGTAGTTTATGAGAGCAATGTTAACTATAGCGTTGGAAGTATTCATAGTATTGTATACACGTGTGTAAACGCCTTCCAATGCCCATTCAAGGAAGTCCAGGATACAAAGTGTAGCTTCAATATGTTAAATTCGCCACACTCTGCGGATGAACTCAGACATAGGTTGATAATTATTTTTAATATTCAGCAATACTGTACCAATTGGTTTTAAACTCGTTTTCCACCAATGATACCCACAGCTACAGGAACACAACTTGTGTTACCTCTTAGACAAAATACTTACGCAGTGCTATCAGACGAAAAGATCAACCTGACACAAACTGTGGGATGTTTGTTTTACAACCTTCGTTCTTGGATAATGAGCTTTTTCCTATGTCTGTGAACGTTGCTTCGAGAGACGATTTAAGACGAAACTAAATTCCTTCAGCAACGACAATGCTTGAAGAACTCGTCTTAACGGCACTAAATAGTGGTTTGTAAATCGTTTACTGGCCGTAATCTGCCGCATTTCGCTGTTTGGAAGGCAAATAGCTTTCTGACAAATTTCACAGAAGGAAAAGGGGGCGGAATGTCTCCCACTGGAAGGTCATGTTGTTTTATTTAAATGATTACAAAATCAGGTAAAACGAACAGCGAGGTTGTCAGTATAAGCACATTACTGTTGTCAGTATGATGTAGCATTGCCCAGGGCCTGTAATGATAAAGGACCCGTTTAGGTCAGTCATATTGTATACAGAAGTGGAAGAGAGAGCACCAATAAAATCTACAATCCCTATGCATTGCATACACACTGAAATTACTGTTACAGTGTACTTATGGAGCCAAACGAGTGAACTGCGTATTTTCCGGGGAGAAAGAGCACTGGCAAACAGTCCTCGCTCCATTAGGTTACTTAATCTGATATCACTCTGAGCTAGAATTTATGGTCAGCGACTAAGTGTAAGGTCAGTGAGTCGGATGCGAGTTTTGCAGCTGTGAAATACTTTCCTACATGATAGAAGCGAATACTAAATTTGAACTAATATTGCGAAAATTTTGTACTTGGGTAGCTTAGAATGAAAATCTTACTGTTTATTGCAAAGTAAAGAATTGATTTTCTAAAACATTCTCTGTCATACACAACCTGAAACTGGTTTCGTCGGCCAAATTATATGGAAGAACTGACAGCGACGTATATCGGCAGGCAGTAAGATCTTTTGCCTTTTGGTTTAGCAGTACTCGATAGCCATTTCAAGGCAGAAGTAAATGAAGAAAGGCAGCGCGTCTCTGTTATCAAGTAACGTCTTCATCAATTACTTTAGTTTTTAATGTAATCTACGAGTAATTGCTGATGTTTGATATTAACATGAAAAGGATTCCGTAGACAAGGAAAGAATCTGTTCTTGGGAAACTACTTCTATAGTCACCAAAAGGCATCAACTGATCTTCAAGTACAGTGTTCCAGCAGCGTTATGAAGAAAGTGATAGTAATAATGACGGTAATAATCGAATTGTCCGGTAACTTCACACTTACCAGTGGATTTTCTCGAACTAAGAAATTTGCTCAAATTGTGAAAATTTCAAAATCACTTCACATCGAACCTATGATGCCTAGAAAAGTCTTTACATCCTACTGACATGAGAATAGCATAATCTCCGCGTCAGAAGCTTGCTTGCACTTAACCATTAAGTTTTTTCCACCGTGACTAATTTTGTAAGCTAAGCACATCATCCGTTACAGCACAGTCTTGTCGCTGGGAAATGTGGCCACAATGGTCTGGTGGAATGAACTATCACAGGTGCAATGCGTGGGTTTAGGCATTTACTTTTAAGAGGCGCAAACAGATTTACTTTACCTCTGGTAACCTCAAGAGAAAGACGTTATAATCAAGAACCCGCATTAAACATCACGTTCCTTCATTAACAACTGGGCTGAGAAGGTTTACGTTGGGAAATGACATAGCGGAAGTCATGGTAAACAGAAATACAGTCACCAGTAAACTTACTTACATTAGAAAATATTATTTTATTTGATGAACCGATAGTCATGTAAAGGAACAGGGCTCTTATTTTACTTGTACTTGATTGAACTAGAGACGTTGAAAAATTTAGTGCTGGACTGTGATTCGAATTCGAATCTCCTCTCTCATGGATCTGAATCTCTCGGAACAGTATAGTTCAATCATTTCGTTCGTTTTCCCAAGACTGCAATCTTCTCTAGGTCACCTCCGAGGTAAGTATGTGGGTCCGAATCCTGATCCAATACAAAAATATTCATAATTTCATTTCAAGCCCTATCACGAGCACACCGGCCTGCTAGTCAAAATTAACATGCATTTTTAATGTCTCTTCATGTGTTGCCAACAATCGCAATAGGTGTCATTATTTCTGGTCAAATACGCACACATCTTGCCGTTGGTGAGTAAGCAACTGATATTTAAGCTATATTGTTGGTTGCACGGTAGGTGTGCAGTTGGATTGTTGCTTAGGCACAAAAGTTTGTATCCCTATTTTAGATTGAAACACCTAGCAGCTGGTAAGAAAAGCCTTTACATACCAATTTTTTACAACAATTTTTTACTCTCTCTCATTCTTTTTTATTTTTATCTCTCTCTCTCTATCTCACACACATTTTTTTATATTTTTAGTTGTTTCTTGTGCTCGACTATTGGCGAGGCACGAAAACGTCTGTGAATGAGTTTCTTAGTTTTGAGTACACTTACTAATCAAATATAAAAACAGCTATGAGAGTTACTGATTTATGATGATTAGTTTGCAGTCAGTTCTGAATATTATTGGTAACTAGGCTCCAGTCCCTAAACCTAGTTAAGAGATCCGAATCAGACGCATTACGTATTCCAGATCGTGGCAACCGCGACTTGGAGGCACCAGCTATGCTGTACGATCACATTGGTTCGTCTTCTTCCTGGTGGTACTGTAACTGAGATTTGGCAACCAGGGAACGTATGTCTGGCAACTCTGCGATCGACGAGTTAATTCCTGGTGTGCTCGGAATTAAGCCTCAAAGTTCACTTGATTTTAACTGTCATTTCCATTGAATAATCTGAGTTATTATCGCTTGAGGTGTAACAGAAGATTGTACATTTGGGGATTTTAGCACTGGAAAGTCGTTGCAAGTGGAAATAGCAACTAATCTCGTCCTTTAAATAGCGGTTTACGAGTTCTAGCCACTATTGATCTCGTAAGAGGAAACTAAAAGACGTACTTCTTCGCCAGCCCGGTGGTAACGTGCTGACCTATGAAATAGCGTCTGTTATGGTTCGCAGTTCTAGTGTAATGGACTGCACCGTTTTTATCCCCTCTGTGAAAGAGCTACAAGCAGTCAGATAAAACATCGGTAAGGAAATCACAAGAAAATACTTTCGGCTCATAGTGCAATGGTGAAAAACTGACAATGCTGCCCAACAGGTAACTCCTCTTCCCTGCGCTGACTAGCAAATTTTGGGTTTCTAGGAATTCAATACTTTATTTATGAAATGCCACATATGCACTGCACGACGTTTTCAACAACGAGATGGCGCAATAGAGTAGCTCAAGTGGAAAGAAACACATCCTATTTAAATTTCTGCATCCTACACTGTTAGCAGTTCTGTGTAGGTGGCAGTTTTGTGATTTTATTTCGGTTATTACAAAATAAATTCGAATGTATGCACTGGGTAACCGAGACAGCTAGTTCATGGTGATAAGGTCAACCAAGTGATTCAATTTACGGAACATGCTGCGATTTACTACAGGGAGCCTGTGTGTCAGAATTCTCAATCAGTGTGGCGCAACGGCCTTATGATAGAAAAATGAGCCACAGAGAAGTGGTTTCGTTGGTCTGTTGGACTGATGATATGTTTGTATGTTTTATGGTCTGGCTTCGATTCCAACTTCTCTCAATGATTATTAGATAGGAAAAGACACATTCCATTCTCTTCTGGCTACACCAAGTGAAGAAGATATAATGGCATCGTGGTCTGAAATTAATATTAAAAATGATCTTCCTTCTCTACCAAGCAGACGTTAGGTTGAACCATAATAAAGTCCGGAGTGGGGACATGTAGAAACTCTATCACCAGTAATCTTTCTTATACTAGTTATTTATTTCTAGTGACGAAACAAACGCTATGTAGGCTCACAGGACACTAATTCCATCTTTTATCTGAGCTTCTATATGACGATAAAATTGGTTTTCAACTGGGAATACAACTCAGACCGTCCTTAATGCGCAATTTGATCCCTTCGTGAAAATACAGCTTTGCTACAATTTGTTGTTTGTTCAAAACTGCATATTCCTCAACATCTCCACATATTGTACGTGCATGGGTTCAAATCCTAGCCCGGCACTAAAGTTTTCATTATGTATTATCAAGGTCTAGCATGAGAACACCTATCTGCTAGTGGATAACAATTTTGATTTTTAATGTGTTTTCATTCCTTGTCAACTCTAACGATACTTGACGATTTTGAGTCCCAGTGAGACACAGAACTATTTGCGAGATCACCGTAAGTTCAAGATGTTATTCCGAGCTGAAGAAAAATTCGGTAGCTGACGTCTCTTTCTCTGTATTCAACAACGATATGTGTGGAACTATATTCCCTGTCAACACTGAACTCCTCGTCGTATTATTTCTAGTTCAAACATGCTCACATGACGCTGCTGGTGCAACAACCCATATTTAACGTTCGTTTTCTCTAGAATACAACAGCGATAGGTGCCGTGTTGGAGTCCTGCGAAGGAAGAAAATTAATGTATCGTCTCGTTATTTCAGTTAAAACATCTAGCTACTGCCGAAAAAATCCGAATTGTCACAGTTGATTGTGCTTCGATATCTATCCGATTAGGTTTTGGGTCCGAATCCCTGTTCAACACAAAGCTTTACATCATGGCAATTCAAGTAAGTTACTTGTGAAGAAGCAATATTTAAGACCTCTCGTAGTTCTTTAATAGGGACAATAAATGCTGGGTAGGAATTCGCGTCCATTAAAAATGTTTGCGTTATGCGATTTAAAGTTGATATTTGCTAACTTATACTGTCTAAAATCGAGGTATATCACCCTGTGTATGCCTAATCAGGAATGACTGTTAGTTTCAGTCAGTCACGAAATCTTTGCTTAGCCTACATGACCTTGGTTTGAATCCATATGCAGAACGAGACGGTTTGTCGTGTCATTTGAAGTTCATACATATTCTCAACTAACTGCTCATGAATAACTTTTAATCTTATTTTGTGTTTGATAATAAGTACAGTATGTTACTTTGAAGATGAAATCATGAATACGACGAAGTTACTACGTGCAATACCTATCTGACGTAATAATGGGAGTGGTAACATTTCAGGTATGTCATTTATTGCAATAAATGTGAGCATACAAGCCTTAAGGACAGTCTTATCTGTGATAAGGTGTTCCCTGATACTTGTAACATCGTGGTATTACTTTACATCTTGAGTTATTGCGATACAGAGCAGTGTTTTCTAGTGGTGACTTGTTGGAACCATTTTCAATAGTCAAACGACTGTACCAAGGAGCGATTAGAGGACCTGCTAGACTGTTGCGTTATATGGGTTGCATGCGAATCAGGCGAAATGCAATTCAGGTCGTTCGGATACTTTTGATCATGACTGTACTTGCTGTGGATGATAGCATCTCTGATTAGCCATCATAACGTCTTTAGTCCGACAACCGCTTAAATTTTGAATAAAAATCATCAGAAATGGCGGCCGGAGACATCCGGCGTGCTAAGTCACGGTCATTCCGCCGACGGCCTTGTGATAAATGATGGAGGACCGGACAGAATTTCAGGGCACTCGCTTCACCTTGGGGTAGGAAACTGCCCCTAAAGGTGAAATATTCAGCAATGATCAATAGCGTGGGGACGTAGGAGGCAGTGGAAAACGCTGCATTAAAGTCACATATCATGTAACCACAGGACAAGTGGCATGTAATAGAAAAGTGTCATAATTTTTAGTCCATTTGCAAAAGATTAAGGATCAGCACTTCATCCCGATTTACTGATGAATACTGCCGAGGGGGAGGTGACCATGAGCGAAAGATTGAATAACTGCGGAACAATAACTTTCTACGAGTCGGGGCGTGATACGTCGGAAGTTTGAACGTGGTAGGTAAGCTAGAAAATCTGAAAACGGAAATGCCAAAGGTACATTGTAGATGCAGTTTGAGTTAGTGAAGTGATATGCAAAGAAGACAAGGATTTGTGGTCAGATGAGAATGGGGTAACATCAACAGCAGCAGAAAATGGTAAAGCATGAGTACGATTCATTATGAATAGGAAGATATGGCAGAGGGTGAGTTATTATGAGTAGTTCAGTAATATGGTGGTTTTTATCAGAATCGACAGCAGACCAACACCAAGAACGATGTCGCAAGACGAAGATGAAGAGATTAAGTATGTGAGAGTACTGAATGCGTAACTCAGTACGTAGAGATGAAAATATGATAGGCCTTGATGAACTGGAAAGAATCTGTAGGCGAATCAAAAGAAAAAAGGGTTATGGGAGAAAATGGGTTTGGCAATATGAATGAGAGAAGAAAGACTAACTGAGTTTTGCAATCCATTTCAGCTAGTAATTGCGAATACTCTGTTCGAGAATCACAAGAAGAGGTGGTATGCTTGGAAAAGGCCAGGAGACACGGGATGATTCTAGTTAGATTACGTCATGATCAGGTAGAGAGTTCGGAATCATACGGCGTATCATGGGGCAGATAGACCCAGATCATAATTTAGTGGTGATGAAGAGTAGGCTGCCGACCGGAGTGGCCGAGTGCTTCTAGGCGCTTCATTTTGGAACCACGCGAACGCTACGGTCGCAGGTTCGAATCCAGCCTCTGGCATGGATGTGTGTGATATCCTTAGGTTAGTTAGGTTTACGTCGTTCTAAGTCTAGGGGACTGATGACCTCAGATGTTAAGTCCCATAGTGATTAGAGCCATCTGAACCATTTCTACGGAAGTACTAAGAAAGGGACAGATACGGTTGAAGTTCTCTGAGGCGTTAATGAATACCTCAGTAGGCCGTTCGGTTGAAGAGGAGTGGACATATCTACAAAGGCCAAAACATAGGTACAAGAAAGATAACTGTGAAGAAACCATGTGTAACAAAAGAAATACTTCAGCTGATCGACAAAAGAAGGAATTACAAAAATGATTCTGGAAATTCAAGAATACAGACATACAAGTTACTTAGGAACTAAGTAATAGGAAGTGCAGAGAGGCTAACGCGAAACGTCTGCGTTAGAAGCATTTTTTCAAAACATTTTTTAAGAACTGATTGAGCATATGAAAAGTCAAAAAAAAAAAAAACTCGGTGAAATTAAAAGCAATGGTGGCAACTTTAAGAGTGCAATGGAAATTAAAGTGTTAAATGCAGGTGATAGATCGTTTAGGTGGAAAGAGTAATTAAATGCCTCTATGAGGCCGGAGATTTGTGTGCTGAGATAGAAGATGAAAGAGGAGTCGGTAGGGAATCCGATATTAGATTCAGAATTTAGAAGCACTTCGCAAGGCTTAAGATCGAATGAGACCGTAGGGATAGATAACATTCCATCAGATTTTCTAATATCATTGGGGGAGGTGCCAACTTAACGACTATTGTAACCTCCCCGCAGAAAATGAAAGACAATATTTATTAAAAATGGAGCCAAGTGTAACCTCCCCACATAAAATGAAAAGATATAACTGAAATGCAAATGGACCTAGAGCTAAGTGTAAGCACGCCAGAAATATATTAATAGAAATGGCAATAAATCTGAACTAGCAATCTGACCCAAATATAACTTGCACACAAAAAAATGTAACAATTCAGTGATAATAAAATCTCAGTGACAATGAAAACAAAATAGACCGAAATGTCAGTCTTTGGCCCTGTGCAAAAATCAGAATTAATTTCTTACCTTAGTATAACTGCATGTCAAATTTCTGCTCTTATTCTGCGCCACAGCTTGGAGGAAATGCATCGCAATAATTATTTTTTTTTTGAAGTTAACTGAAAATTTGTTTAAGGAAATGCAAGGGAATCAAATGATTTTTTTGTTTTGTTAAAAATTGCTTTGAAATCAGATTATTATTGGGGGCGATTCTTACACAAATTAGTTACAGTTAATTTACATCATTAGCTGAGCGCAATGCTGCTTAATAATATACCTTGTCCTGAATCTCGACCATTGCGGTGCCGACGCCCGCCGACTGCTCTGGGCTACCACTACTGACAGACTGCTGCTCGCAACTGCTACCGACTGACTGCCATTCGCAACTGCACTCGACTACTACTGACGACAGACTGACTGCTCGCTACTGCGAGTGGAGCGCAACTGCACCAACTACATGCTCTCTGGTCAGAGATTCTGTGGCTCGCCATCGCTGCCCATGAAACGTACGCGTTTCATTACCCTCCACTGGGGGGGGGGGGGGGGGCAAAAATTTGGCAGCGATGGTGAGTCATTTGGAATTGCCAATCGCGCCAAAATTTTTCTTTAGTTAATTAACTTTTACAATTTACAAAAAATTCAGATGTAGTACATGAATTAAATGTTGTGCACATGCACCGGGTACAAAACACTTCAGACAAGACAAAATATAAGTACAAAACATATTAGTAATTCAGAAAAATGTATATATAAATTATTTGACAGATAACAAAGTGCATACGCACTGAAAAATTCTTTAGCATTTTCAGAACAAATAAACAGAATGGCAAAAAAAAAATCATGTTGACAAGTGACATGAGTGCACATGCACTGGAGTTCAGAACATATCAGCAAAAGACGAAATGTATATACAATGAGGAACAAATGACATAAATCATAAAAGGTATGCAGAATGAACACAAATCATGTTGAAAAATGTGAAAAGTGCACAGGCACTGAAGTTCAGTAGAAAACATATTAACACATACGTGCACATGCACTGGAAACTTTTGGACATTTTCATAACAAATAAACGCAAGGGTAAAAAAATCATCAAATCACAAAAAGTATATACAATATAGATGACAAGAGTGCACATATACTGCACTTCAGAACAAATCGAAAAAAATGTCTTTAGCATTTATACAACAAATAAACATAATGGCAAAATATCATGTTGACAAGTGACATAAGTGTACTTGCATCGAAAAATGTATAGGCCATGACTATAAATGATGTTAGCAAAAAATGATTTTCACTATGTTATAAGACTTAGGATAGGAAAGGAAAGGATTGCATCATGGTTGTAGCACTTTAGTTTGCATACAGCTGCACTGAAAGTCCATATCTTTCCACAGAATCACAACACCAAGTGATACAATCTGCAGTTCCGTTCCCAGAAGTATTTATCAGCGTATCAAGACACTGAAACGTCGTAGTAATATTCCATGCTTTCATTTGGCAGTACATCAGGTACACCAAACAGTGGGACCATAATAACGTCTTCATCGCTTACGGTGGTGGACAGCATGTCGTGTCAACACCACGCTCTTAAGAGGCACACCAACGTAGAATTAGTGCAAAAACCAAATATAGTGCTCCATGATAATGAGGATGGACAAGACAAATGGATGTTACAATAATTTCAGGTAGTTAGGTCAGAAGGTGAAGGACATTAACTAACAGACAAGTCTTGATTAGTGATTAAATAAATAGTTTGCGGCATCCATAGCCTAGTTATTGAACATTTCTGTACCATGTATTTTAGTATTACAGAATAATGTTCATAAAATTAAATTATTGCCATCATGAGTAGTCGTATTACAATAAACAGCGGCAGTCTTTGTCCAGTTACAAACCATGTTTAGTATGACAGAATAATGTTCATCAGAAGTCTTAATTACATTAATTATTGGCACTCAGTGGCCATTTACTAAATCATTATTGAAAACAAGAGCTAATTAATGGCATAATTAATACATATTTCATTAAGTGACACTAATTATTGGCACTCAGTGGCCGTCAAGTATTGAATCGTATAAAACATTGTTCATCATTCAGTATTATTCAGATCATTAAGAAGTCATTATTAAAAAATCAGTTAATTACAATCATAGCATTAATAATCATGGGCATTATAAGTAGTCTCATTACAATAAACAGTGGCAGTTATTAGCCAGTTACAAAATTACAATCATAGCATTAATAATCATGGGCATTATAAGTAGTCTTATTACAATAAACAGTGGCAGTTATTAGCCAGTTACAAAATATTATTTTATATATATATATATATATATATATATATATATATATATATATATATATATATATTGTATCATTAAGAAGGCATTATTCAAGTGACATACTATTCAGAGCTGATCAGTATTATCCAGAATTATCATAAACTAGTGACATTATGTGGGACTGGTAATACATTTTGTTTTTTTGTGCTAGCAATGCATTGCTTCGGGTAATTATAAGGGAAAGCAAGAAGAAATAAGAGAAAAAATTGCTTCTAGGTTGTTCCTATAAATGAAAAATGTGTAACGTCATTCGTCATGAGTCAGCTGTAGCAAGGTTATGCAACAAGGCAGTATATGTGATCACATTTATAAATGATAGACACAAATGGGTAAAAAAATAAAATGCAAGTACTAGAACAGGTATAATAAGTAACAAGTTTAGTATCATGAAAAGCTTCTCCTGGACAAAATACAAAATGGATTATTGAGCTGAAAGAAGAAACGCAGACTATGCTGAAAAGTAGTGAACTTCGAATTAACAGGAAGTGAAATGTGTATAAAAAATGTGTTCCATAGCTGTCCTTTCCAAAACCTTCAGTCATCCTACTACGCAATATAACACCTGCTGTCAAAGCAAACTGCAACAAATACTTAAATAACTACATAGCATAAATTCATAACTTCAACATTATCCTCATCTGTAAAGAAAAACTTCATTATCCATATTATCATAACTTCATTATCATCATCACCTGTAAAGAAAAAACTTCATTATTCATAGTAGCATATTCTTCATCATTATTCTTCATCAGCATTCATTATCATCTGCAAAAATCACTTCATTATTCATCACACAACTATTCCTTATCTCTAGCATATTTCATCACTTAAAACTAAGATGTGTAGTTCTGTCTGACAGCTTGCATCAATCGCCTTGTATTCTGAAAGAGAAAATTAGTTAAGACTGCTATTCTGCGATGTGTATAGTATATTCTTGTTAATGCTTGTTAATTGTGATCCATTTACTCGTCCTCATAAGGTTTTGTACCTTCTTTCATCTATTCCGTAGGTGAAATTCCCATTTCTGTTTAATTTATTTCCTTTACACATCATTTCTTTCTGAAACTGATGAACAAAGATTAATGTCTTGCATTTAAATCATATACCCATTAGATAATGATTGGTTAATGGTGACACAATTAAGCATACAGCATAACATGACAGCAAACGTAATATGTCAAAAGCATATACAGTGTTCAAAGGCAAAAATGTACAGAAAATATTACAATGCAGCAGCAAAAAAAAAAAAAAGGAAAATGTAAAACAGTCACGATGTTGAGATATCATAGGGCAAAAATGTCAAAATCAACTGGTGTGTTATACCTTAGCTATTTCATAATGTATACAAACGAAACGGGAAAACAATTATACACACATAAGAAAGACAAAATGTGACGTTCGTTGTGTTCAGCTTGTATGTAGTGTAGTTAATAGAGGCGATAATTAAAGACTTTAATGGAGAGAGAAATTGATAAAATTAATGCGTCACTACAGAGAATTGCATAATTATTCATAAAATGCGTAAGTTCATCTGGAAAATATGCACGGTCTAGTGTGTAACGACAAGAAGAGCGACCTGCTAACCTTACCTTGCCGGGCACTTGCCAAGAAAAAATACGATAATCATAAAAATGTGTAAGTTCATCTGGAAAATATGCACGGTCTGATGTGTAACGACAAGAAGAGCGACCTGCTAACCTTACCTTACCGGGCACTTGCCAAGAAAAAATACGATAATCGTCAATAAGTAGTCACATAAATATAATTGCATAAGTGGACATAAGAATGTGTAAGTTCATCTGGAAAATATGCACGGTCTGATGTGTAACGACAAGAAGAGCGACCTGCTAACCTTACCTTGCCGGGCACTTGCCAAGAAAAAATACGATAATCATCAATAAGTAGTCATGTGAATATAATTGCAGAAATGTTCATAAAAATTAGCAAATAGCATTACGGCGTGATAAATCATAAAGTATGTTCACTCAATAAAGGGTTTTATGATTGACCAATGGTGGTTGCCTTTCGATTTCCTGGTTCTCAGAGTTTCGACGTGTACAACATTGGGGTGAGGAATGCTGCGAATCCGATATGGACCTGCGTACAGAAGTTCAAATTTACTGCACCTACCTTTTAATTTGCTGGATAAATAGTGTGTACGTACTAATATCTTCTGTCCAACGTGAAAGTCTCGGCGTCTACAAACCTGTTTTTGTTGTCTTCTCCGGCGCTCTGCGGCACGTTTGATGTTGTTCAGCGCAATGTCAATTATTTCGTGGTGTCGTAATCGACGAGATGTAGGAAAGTTTACTAATTCTTTAATTTTGTTTGGTGGTTCAACGTTTTTCAGTATAACAGACGGAGATAGCATAGTGGATTCATTTGGAATGGAATTAATTACATCTTGGAATGAGTGTATGTGTGTGTCCCAATTAACATGTCTTTTGTGGCAGTATATTCTACACAGTTTACCAATTTCTTTCATTAATCGTTCACAGGGGTTCGAGGAAGCATGGTACTTGGATATATAAATCGGAGAAACGTTTCTAGCTCGTAACATGCGTATCCATATAGCGGAACGAAATTGTGATCCATTGTCAGAAATTACTTTCAACACATGCCCAACATGAAATAGAAAATGTTTTACAAATGCTTTCGAAACAGTTTTAGCAGTAGCTTTGCGTAACGGAGTGAAAGTAACAAATTTTGAAGTGAGTTCAACAGCGACAAAGATGTAGCAATAACCTCTATTAGTTCTCGGAATTGGACCAAAAATGTCTACTGCGGCCATATGTCTTAATTTAACAGGTATAATGGGATATAATGGAGGAATATGTGAAGTTGTGTCTGACTTAGCTTTCTGGCAAATTTTACATGACGCTAAAACTCGTCGTATACGTTTTTCCATGTTGGCAAAATAACAGTTCTGTCTCAGTATAAGAAAACATTTTCTAGCTCCGTAATGTGCATAACTTAAATGAGTGTACCAGATTAATTTGTTAACCAGTTCGTCAGGAATGCATAGTAACCAATTGTTGCTGTCAGGATGAGAGCGGTGAAATAGAATGTCATTGCGTACAGTGTAGTGGTTCCTAATCGTAACATTATTCTTATCTTGCCAAAGGTGTTTAATTTCTTTCCACACATTGTCTTTGCTTTGCTCTCGTGCTATGTCCTGTAATGACGACGAAATAAAATTTTCAAATGCTACTTGCTGAATGTACATAACGCTGAAATTTGCTTTGCAGAAGTTGGTTGCGACGTCTTGCTGATTGTCGCGGGAGAGAACGAGAAAGTGCGTCTGCTATAACATTTTGTGTACCGGGAATGTGAACAATCGTAAAATTAAATTCCTGTAAATATAGCTTCCATCTGCTTAGTCTGTCGTGAGTGAATTTAGCCGAAAGTAAAAATTGTATCGCTCTGTGGTCTGTGTAGACGGTGGTATGTCTGCCATAAAGAAAGTGCCGAAATCTTGTAAAAGCCCATACAACACATAACGTTTCCAATTCTGTGACGGAATAATTTCGCTCAGCAGGTGACAAAATGCGGCTTGCAAATGCGATGTTCTTAATTACTGTTGAGCCATCTTCTTCAATTTCCTGAAAAAATATGTACGCCTAAAGCTGTGTTGGAACTGTCGGTGGCAATAGAAAAATTTCTGGTAAGATCTGGTTGCGATAAAAGTGGAGCATTCAACAAAGCATGTTTCAGGTTCACAAATTCAGAATGTGCTTGTTTATCCCATGACCAAATAGTGTTTTTACCTGTTAATTGGCATAATCTAGGCGTGTCTAAAGCAGAGTGATGAATAAATTTACGAAAAAAGTTAATTAAGCCCAAAAAACTGCGTAATTGTTTCTTCGTTGTAGGAATAGTAATGTCACGTAGAGCTTGAAGTTTTTCTGGATCAGGCGCAATGCCTTCTGCTGAAATTACGTGTCCAAGAAATTTTATAGAAGTTTTGCCAAAATGCGATTTACTGAGGTTAACTGTGAGTCCTTGTGCATGAAAAGTTTGCAACAGTCGTTCTAGAATCAGATTGTGTTCAGTCCAATTAGCTTCTGCAATAAGAATGTCATCTACGTACGTCGTAATTCTGTCTTTAAGTTCTGTCGGAAGTATTGTGTTCAAACCGCGAATAAAAGCTGCAGAGGAAATAGTTAAGCCGAACGGTAATTTACAAAATTGATAACAGTCACCAAAACAGAGAAAAGCTGTGTACTTTCTGCAATTCGGATGAAGTTGAATTTGCCAAAATCTCGATTTAAAATCTAGTGTAGAATAAATAGCTGTACCGTGAAATTTCTGTAGTAATTCTTCTAATGTCTGTGGTCGATCTGTTTCATTAATAATTATGTCATTAATGTGACGCGAATCAAGTACAAGGCGAAGTGAGCCATCTTTTTTCTTAACAATATGCAGCGGGTTTATGTACGGACTAACCGCTGGTTCTATAATTCCTTGGTCGAGCATATCCTGCAATTCTTTTTTAACTTGTTCTCTGTGGATATATGGAATGGGATAATGCTTTGCTTTAAATGTATCGTGCTGTTTGACTTGAAATTCGTACATAAAGCCGGACATAGTACCAGGAATGTTGTCGAAAACTGGAGCTTGCTGTAAAAGAATTTTGTGTAATTGCGTTCGTTCGTCATCTGTATTTGCACTGCTTTGTTTAACTTTATCTGAAATCATCTGCATAACGTCGTAGTCAGCTTCGTCTGGAGTGTCATAGTTATGTACGTACGTGTCTGTGAACAATGCGGAATTACAGTCTATGTTACGTGTTGCGGAAATGACCTCTGTGCGGTTAATTGTTTGTTCTTCCGCAGATAATGGGTGCTGAAATTCTAAAGCCAATTGCACATTTTCATCCTTCAACATTAAATAAGAATTTTGAAAATCAACCACTGCGTCGTGTTGTACGAGAAAATTAGTACCTAAAATTACTTCTGTTGTCAATAAAGGAACAATCCAAAAATTTGAGTGAAAAGTATGACCTCCAATACAAAATGATAAATGCGTCTGCAATTTGACGTCTACTCCTTTACTCGTCACTGCTCCTTTTACTTTCGTTTTGCCTAATGGTAATGTGGGATAAGTATTCTCTTTGTTGCACTCATTAAAAGTCTCCTCATTTATAACTGACATAGGTGATCCGGAATCGATTACTGCTGAAAATTTTGATGAACCAATTTTAATTTCGATGACAGGATGTGAAATGGTTTTCTGAACAACTGGTCT
The DNA here is from genome assembly GCF_023898315.1 of Schistocerca nitens. Lineage (NCBI taxonomy): Eukaryota > Metazoa > Arthropoda > Insecta > Orthoptera > Acrididae > Schistocerca > Schistocerca nitens. Next base: position 25,012,241 of record NC_064620.1, on the reverse strand, counting down.
TTCCTGCAAGAGAGTGTCTCGGATGTCGTCGAAAGTAATAACATTTTCGTGAACAACATTTTGCGTGTCAAAACTAGTGCTTGTATTATTGGAAGATGCGACCTGTACAGTATCTAGTCAGATTCTATCTGACGTGTTATTATTTTCTGGATGATGTTGTGGCATTTCTACAATTTGAACAGTTCTATTACTTCTTCCAGACGTATCACGCTCTGGATGATACCTACTGTCGGGTTCATTCACGAGAATATGTTGTTGCTGATCATTTTGCTGCTGGTAGGACCGACTGTTATTATATGTACGCTGATAATTGTGCTCATCGTTTCTACGTCTGTCGTGATAGTCATTCCTATACGGTGCATTGCGATAGGAATTGAAATACTGTCTTCTCTGTGCGTAGTCATTTCCTTGCTGCCGTGTGCTACTATTTGTTGTACCTGGGACTGTACGTGCACGCGGCGAAACATTAAAACCTGGTTGACCTTGTGTATTCCATTGTTGGTTAGGTATGCTAACCGGCTGACCTTCATGCTGTTGTGGTGGAAAACGTCTATTGTTACAAAAATGTGGTTCCTGTTGCTCATCATTTTGACGATACCGATAATTAGAATTTTGTCTGCTACCAAAGTTCTGGTGGTTGTCAGTCCTAAAGCGTCTATTACTTCTACTATTGAAATTACGTGGCTGATCGTAATTGCTGTACTTTTGTTGACCTCGGTTATTATATGAAAAGTTTTTGTTTACAAAGGAATAATCAGATTGTTGTACTTCCAAGAGCTGTAACAGATCCCTGAATGCTGAAATATTTTCTTTTTGCTGACCGGTTAGAAGTGAAACTCTTAATGACCGTGGTAACTTAGAGATACATAATTGAATGAGTGCAGATTCACTGTACGGTTCACTAAGGTACTGGTTTTGTTGCACCATGTGCTCAAAAAATTGCGTCACACTGGGAAAATTGGAGTTCTCATAATTTGGCAAACTAATTAGTTGATCTTTAATTCCGCGCTGTGTCTTCGACCAATACGCTGAAAGAAAAGCATTCTGAAATTCCTCTACCGAGTAACATTGTCTCGCGATCGGCCTCATACGAGTTGCCGGTTCGCCTTCCAAAAAGCTGCAAATAAATTCCAGTTTGTGCGTTACGGGCCAAGTCGGTGGAAAAGCAAAGCTAAATTGTTGTATCCAATCCAGTGGGTGAATCTGTGTTCTGTCGTTTTTAAACACTTTAAATTTTCTTACTGACAGAAAATGTTTGCAATCGAAATTATCGTCTCTGTGTGATGGAACAGGATCAGGATTGCACGAAAATCTGTTGAACTGTGGTTGTTCGGAATCTAAGTCCCGTACCCTCTGTAGATTACTCAAATTGTGCGCGCTGCACGAGTCTGACAAATGTTCGAATAGTGGCGTCTGCTGTGAAGTGTTATTAACCGAAATATTTTTTATCTCTGCTACTTGTTATTGTAAACTTGACAACTTTCTACGCAACCTGTCATTAGACGAATCAATCTCAATAATTGTCTGCTGTAAATTTTGAAATTCAGGTGTTTGGTTAACTGAAACCGGTGAAGTATCGTCTGATTTACTGTCATTAGTACTTTCGATGACGTCAATACGACTGGCCAATTCATCACATTTTTCAGTCAGTATTTTTACCTGATCATCGGTTTTAGAGTCAGTATCATTAATCTGTTTTTGCAATTTACGTGTAGTTTCGTTCAGTTTTTTAACGTCAGCTTGAATTACATCGCAATCCTGTATTAGTTCTAATTGTTCGAGTCTGTCTGTCACTGTCTGAATATCTGCTGTGTGTGTATCTGTTTTCGATTTAAGGTCAGAAATCTCATCACGTAATTCGGTGTTCAATTGTTCAATGGTATTAATTTTGTCCGATACTGTGGCAATATTGTTGTCTACATACGTTTTTGCCTTCGCAAACATCTTACGTTTGTCTTCTTGTCTCTGAGCAGTGATTGTTTCCATTACTTGACGTTTTACTTGATTTTGATCCTCAATAAATTTGCGGAAACGCGTATCACTGTTTTGTATGTGAACACTAAGACGTTCGTTAATTTGAGAGTTCTGTTGGTCGAATTTCGCGTCAATCTTTTCATCCATATTGCGCGAAAGTTCTGCTGTCATTGTTTTAAACTCTTCGCGCAATTGTGTAGCTTTTTCAGAGCATTGTTTAGCGACTCCGCTAATTTCCGCTCTAAGTGTTTCTGTTGTAGCTGTTTGCATTTCCCTTAATTCTTGCGCAACAGATCTAATTTCTTCGCTACTTTTCTTTGAACAAGCCTCAATTTCCACGCGTAACTGTATCTTAGTATCATGACACTGCGCAGCAACGGCACTAATTTGTTCACTAAGTTCCCTGGAATTGTTGTCTAATTTTTCATTTAACTGTTCGTTCTGTTGTTTGACCTGTTCACTAAGTTGTTCGAGATTTACATCATTGTTGTCTAATTTTTTACTCTGTTTGTCTTGTTTTTCATTAAGATTGTCTAATTTTTCATTTAACTGTTGTTTGAGATTTTCATTCTGTTGTTTGAAACTTACAGTAAGGTCGTTCTTAAACTGTAGCATTATTGCCATAAATTGATCCAAACCCAAAGTAGCTGTTGCATTCGCACTGCTCTGTGATGGAGAACATACAATTTTCACGTTCTGTGTGACCATTTGGTCATTCTGTAATTTGCAAAAGGATTTGTCAGTCGAACGTACGCTGTCAGTCAATATTTCGGAAATAAATAGATCCGTCGTACTTTGTGTATCCTGTTCATTTTCATTAGACAAATTTGTCTGTACGTTACTTGAATTTTCCAAACCGGGAGTGTTATGCTGGGCAGCGCTCATTACAATAGTGCGCCCCGCGTCATCAATTGTCGTCAAATCAACAGAAGACATAACCGAGTTCGTTTGTTCATCATTAAGACAAAAGTCATCATTAGGGGTTGAAATGCACTGATTGTCAGTGAACGCAGGATTGTCATCATTACACTGCGTGTCACAAGTCCTATCGGTAAAGTTGTTTGAGTCGGTAATTTCGTTCATCATACTTCGCGATACACTATTTACAGTCTTTCGCGGAATTTTTACAATAGACACAATTATTCACAAAACAAATAAGCACAATGCAAAAGCAACACACAAATAAAACAGAGCAACGAATTGCCGATGATCTGAGGAAAGAAAGTTACAAAATTAGTAAAAGCGTTGCGCCAAATTCTGATTATATCTAAGCAAATAAGAGCAGATATCTGACTGTTTTTCAAAAGATTCTCAACGAAATACGATCCTGGACCGGGTGTCGCCAAGTGTAACCTCCCCGCAGAAAATGAAAGACAATATTTATTAAAAATGGAGCCAAGTGTAACCTCCCCACATAAAATGAAAAGATATAACTGAAATGCAAATGGACCTAGAGCTAAGTGTAAGCACGCCTGAAATATATTAATAGAAATGGCAATAAATCTGAACTAGCAATCTGACCCAAATATAACTTGCACACAAAAAAATGTAACAATTCAGTGATAATAAAATCTCAGTGACAATGAAAACAAAATAGACCGAAATGTCAGTCTTTGGCCCTGTGCAAAAATCAGAATTAATTTCTTACCTTAGTATAACTGCATGTCAAATTTCTGCTCTTATTCTGCGCCACAGCTTGGAGGAAATGCATTGCAATAATTATTTTTTTTTGAAGTTAACTGAAAATTTGTTTAAGGAAATGCAAGGGAATCAAATGATTTTTTTGTTTTGTTAAAAATTGCTTTGAAATCAGATTATTATTGGGGGCGATTCTTACACAAATTAGTTACAGTTAATTTACATCATTAGCTGAGCGCAATGCTGCTTAATAATATACCTTGACCTGAATCTCGACCATTGCGGTGCCGACGCCCGCCGACTGCTCTGGGCTACCACTACTGACAGACTGCTGCTCGCAACTGCTACCGACTGACTGCCATTCGCAACTGCACTCGACTACTACTGACGACAGACTGACTGCTCGCTACTGCGAGTGGAGCGCAACTGCACCAACTACATGCTCTCTGGTCAGAGATTCTGTGGCTCGCCATCGCTGCCCATGAAACGTACGCGTTTCACTATCCATGATGGTGTATAGAATGTATGAGTCGATCGATGTAATATCTGACTTTAGGAATAACATCATCCACACAATTATCGTACAATCAGCTTAACAGCTACTGCATCAAATTGATAATAAGAATGATATGCAAAAGAATGAAAAAGAAAATTGAGGAGGGGTCAAAGGAAGTTCTGTCTGGTTTTATGACGCTGTGAATGATAAGGTTATCAGGACACTTTCATAGGATTTGTCGACATGGAAAATGCTTTTGATAATGTTAAATGGCGCAGGGTGTTCGAAATTCCTAGAAAGATAGGGGTAAGGTATAAGGAAAGATTGGTGATATACAAAATATACAGAAAACAAGAGGAAAAACTAAAAGCGGAAAACCAAGAACGGAGTGCTTGGTTTAATAAGGCTATAAAACTCCTGTCTCTACTCTCCAATCTTTACATAGAAGGAGCAATGATGGAAATACAAGAAGGGTTGAGGGGGGTAGTGAAAATGCAAGGAGAAAGGATGCAATGATAAGATTCACTGACGAAGTTTATATTTTCAGCAAAAGTTTAAATTAAGGAATTAAAGAACCTACTGAATTCAATGAACAGTATAATGAATAGGCTACAGAATGTGGTTTAAGAGGAAATCGGAGAAAGACGAAAGTAATGAGAAGTATCAGAAATGAGAAAAGCGAGAGACTTAAAGTCAGAATTGGTGATAACGAAGTTGATGAAGTCAAGGAATTCTGCTCCTCATGCAGGAAACTAACCCAAGACCGACGGAGCAGAGGGGACATACAAAACGGAATAGCACTGGGAGGAAGGGCATTCCTGACCAAGAGCAGTCTACTAGAATGAAACACAGGCCTTAATTTGAGGAAGATATTTCTGAAAAATTACGTTTGGCGCACAGCATTATGTGATAGTGGAACATTAACTCTGGTAAAACCGGAACAAAACGGAGTCGAAGCGTTTTAGATGTGGTGCTATAAATCTAGAGATGAATGTTGAAAATTAGTTGGACTGATGAGGTAAGGAATTAGGAGGTTTTCCGGAGAATTGGTAACGAAAGGCATTCATGGAGAACACTGGTAAGAAGAATGGAGAGGATGGTAGGACATCTGTTAAGACACAAGGAAACATCCATGGCACTAGAGGGAGCAGTAGAGGGTAAAAACTGTAGAGGAAGACAGAGATTGCAATTCATCCAGCAAGCCCGCATCTCGTGGTCGTACGGTAGCGTTCTCGCTTCCCACGCCCGGGTTCCCGGGTTCGATTCCCGGCGGGGTCAGGGATTTTCTCTGCCGCGTGATGGCTGGGTGTTGTGTGCTGTCCTTAGGTTAGTTAGGTTTAAGTAGTTCTAAGTTCTAGGGGACTTATGACCACAGCAGTTGAGTCCCATAGTGCTCAGAGCCATTTGAACCATTTCTTCATCCAGCAAATAATTGGGAACGTAGGTTGCAAGTGCTACTCTGAGATGAAGAGATTGTCGCAGGACAGGAATTCATGGCGGTAGCCTCAAACCAGTTAGTAGACTGATGACTCAAAATAAATACACTACCGTTTGCGGAAATTGCAGCACCATTAAGAAAACGCATGAATGCAATTAATTTAATACCTCAGGTCAGGTACATGACGAGTAAGGAATAATTAACTTTTCAGATCTGTATATGTCCTTTGATCCCTATTATTCATTATGTCGTGCGGCCACCATGTGCTGCAATTAGAGCTGCTATAAGCAATGGCATTGAATCAAGAAGGTTCTAAATACGTTCCTGAGGGATTTCCCTCCACGAAGTTTGTATCCCAGCCCACAAATCCGTGACACCAGTTACTGGAGGACCGGGACGCACCATGTGCCGACCAACAATATCCCAGACATGTTCGATGGACGACATGTCTGGCGAACGTGTCGCTCTTCGAAGGGCTGTCCATTTCTCCAATATCTGGCCGGGCAGTGTCCTGTTGAAATGTGGCCTGTGGAGATGCCTAAAGCAGGGGAGGGTACCTCAGGCTCCACAACCTCCGTTAGGTACCGGTGGCTGTTCAGTGTGCCCGCAATACGTACGGGGCGAGATCGGTTGTTGCAATCAATGGCGCCCCAAACCATTACACCCGCTGTTTGTCCACTATGCCACTCGATAATGGAGCCTTCCAGTTTTCACTCACCACGGTACCACCGGACACGTATGCGGCCATAACTGTAGGTCACGTTGAAGCTCGACTCATCCGGAAAGATTACATGTTGCCACTCAGCAACGCAGCGACGGTGTTCACGTGCCCATTGCAGTCGGAGGAGCTTGAGGTTTCTGGACAGTGGAAGGCGACATAATGGATTGTGTGAAACCAGTCCAACCTGCAGCAGACGGCCATGCAGACGAGTTCACACCTATTGCAATGCTCTAGCGACGAGCCAACAGTGTGGATGACGCTGTACGGCCCGTAATGGCAATGCGGGAAAGATGCCGGTCATCCCGTGCTGTGGTCATATTCCGTGGTCCAGTTTCCGCTCGTCGCTGCGTACTACCATTCGAACTCGCTCACAAGCCGATAGGGCTCCATTTGACTTCGACGAGGCATACTAGCACTCACTGTATGGTTTCCTCCTTGTGTGACGGCTCTGCACAGACTACACTAGGCTCAACACCATCTTGTCGGAACGACACAGGAGGGCTCTGCTCGCCCTACATGTACCACATCTCGCTGCAAAACGTATCACGTATTGCTTGCACACACATCCCCACATCCACCAAGTGTGGCGCTGTTCGGGTAATTCATTCTTGGCGTGGCACTTTTCACAAACGACAGTGTAAGTAAATGTATAAACTGGTTGACAAGAGCTCTAAAGCGCATACCTTCAGGGCTATGAGCACTTGTTAAACTTGCTGGTATGCATTATAGAGCCAATTTTTACACAGAATTTTTGTCTTGTTTTTGTGGATACTACCTTCTCCATCCTACAATCTCATCAACAACAGTAATAGTACGTGCATTCGACTTTAAGATGTTACGGGACCAGAGTCTTTTCCTCGAACTGATTCATTTATCTTACTCCATCGTCCCTGAAGGTTTCTAATATGATAATGCCATAACGTTTACAACTGATGATTTACACGTGTCTCCAAAGACCGGTTAGCCGATTTTACTTGCACAGCTAATCGACTGTTCGCGTACTACCGCCAAATGCTACTCGAAGGTCAAAATGAAACTAACGAAATACGAAGTCCTCTACGCTTTAATTGCAGGAATTTCTCGGAAAATTGTTTTGCAGAGTCGTTATGGTTGCTGTAAGGATAATACTTTCTTGGAAGTCTACCTGCAATGCTAATTTTTCATTGCCTTTTACGAAAAGATTAAGAATTGAGATATAATGAACGTAATTTCGGTTTATTTGGTTTGTAAGTAACGTAAAATCTTAAAATAAAGCGAGACTCCCCTTATGGACTTGCCCCCAGGACTTTCAGATTACCGTTCTGTACTCTTTTCTTACATACATGGCTCATTCCCCACCTGACCCGCGCCACAGATTCTATTTTTTTTTGCTGAGCACCAGACAATCTGGAGTTCTCACACCTGTCACTTCTATTTCTGGCTAAGCCCTTCGTAAGCTATAAATACGGTCGAAATCGGCGAAGATGACGCGTATTCGCTTGTATGTTCAGTCGGCGTGACAGTCTTTCAAATCACTATTAAAGTCCAAATTGCCCATTATATTGGTTCTCTTCGTAAAAAAATGAAATAAAATTTATAATAGCCCTCATACATAATCAGTTTTTCAAGTTAAATACTTTTCCTATTTCATTACTAATGTGTTTATTAATGCGAGTGGTAGATATGAATTTGTTAAATACTGTACATATGGCAAACTTCACACTTTTCTCTCGTTTTCTTAAAAACTACACTCGTTTCTCTAATGCACACAAAAATGACAATTTTTCACTAAAAGCAACCTAGATATGACAATAAGCGCACTACAACTGTGCACATATATTTGCATGGTTCTGAAAAAGGTAAAGAGGGGGGAGGGTCTAATATAGCATAAGCAACAAGGAGCGTCTGATCTCTCGTTGGCTGTTGGTATGGGTGCCTTCACCGACGGCATCAACAGAATTCGCGGCAGGTAACGGAAACTTCTCCTTCACGATACACATTTTTGGAGGAGCATCGAGGTATCCGACCGTGAAGTGCGCAGCGTGTAATAAGATTTATTAACAACTTTTGAAGGAGTTGGAGAGTTAGACCCTCGACATTAAGCCCCCTCGCTCGTCTGACTCTTGCGAGAGGAAATCCCATACCCGTCGGAGCCGGGATCTTTATACTGTAGGAGATGTAGAGCAATCAATGTATTAATTTTATTCATTTAGCTCAATCTTTATGGACATCAGCCTTTCTTGTCGTACTGATGCAGCATCCGAAACTTCTCCCAGGGGAAATGAAAATTGACTGAATGTTCTTAATGAGAAAATATTGCCTAATAATTGAGGCAGCAGCAAGTCTAGGCTGACTAATTACGTTCGGACAGTTAAGATTAAATGCAAGTGAAGATGACATGTGAAAAGCTGATGTCACACTAGCAGCAAAGTGATTTCAGTCTCTATCCGTTGTCAGTTAATCGCTGCATGGTATCTCTGGTGGTTTACAATAGATTTATTTTTAGTTCTTGAAAACAAGGACTGACAGATTAACACTGAAGTTCTTATCACTCTTGTTAAGACAGAGATTCGCTACTCAATATGTTTACAGCGTGAACAGTTCTAAAACGCAGGTAAAACCTTTATATTGTTTTAATGGGACTGCCTTTGTTTTACAAAATCATTCTTAAAAATGTGATAGTGGCGCAAAACATTAGCTAAGGCACTCAACCTTATTTATCATCAGGGCCCTATATTTGGTTGTTATGAGTGTCATATGTGAGGTGAAATGAGTCACGATATGGACGTATCTGATAATCTATATCCTAGTTAACAAGAAAGATAATTGTGTGAAAATAAGATGTATTTTCTCAGCAATTACTTGCTCTCCTTGTTTAAGACATGTTACAATATTTGTATGGAAGCAACGCCTTTTGAAGTCTCCACTTTTCATTATTCCTCAGCAGTTACTCTACTGTCTCAAAAGTAAGCTGGTATTTCCTAATTTTTTTTGTCCAAATTAGGAAAACATTGCGTGCCGAGTAAAATAATGTTTCCAGATCGAGTATTATAGTTCGAACAAACATCACATGTCAAACTTATGCAGCCTTTTGGCTCCTTTTTCAATCAGGAAAACTGAAGCTGTAATATAAAGGAATATTCATGTCGACTGGCTTGGTCGTACTGAACAAATAGTTCACCATTCTCTTGGAGTGTACCGGTATTTGTGAAGAGTGAATGTATATCGGGCTGACCCGAAAAAAGAGTTGACATTAATGTTATTATCATTTCCTTATATCGCCAGATTCCAGTATTAGTCTATTCTGATGTGCAAAATTGGCTTGTTTGTTTTTATACTGACTGCTCCATCCCTGTCAATATCTCATGTCAGGGTAGCACTTACATTTAAAGTAATCAGTAATTCGTTGGACGTAATACAAACTCTGATGCTACAAATTTTGCCCTGTTCGGCTTCTTTTAGTGAAAAGCTAATTTCCTTCCCGACTCCATAGCTATTTTTGAGTTATCATGTTTCTGACAGGCTTGGTGCGGCCAACCACTAATTTCTCTCCTGTGTCAAACACTTCATCTCAGAGTAGCACCTGCAACCTACGTTCTCAATTATTTTGCTGGATGTATTCCAGCCTTTGCCTTCCTCAACAGTTTTTCCACTTTACAGCTCCCTGTTGTACCATGAAAGTCATTTCCTGGTTTCTTAACAGATGCCCTGTCGTCCTGTCACTTCTCATTGTCAGTGTTTTGCACATATTCCCCTTCTCGCCAATTATGAGCAGAACTTCCTCATTCCTTATCTTATCAATCCACGTTCATCATTCGTCTGTAACACCACACCTCAGTGCTTCGTTTCTCTTCTGTTTCAGTTTTCCCACAGTCCACGTTTCACTACCATACAAATATGTGCTCCAGACATACATTCTCAGGAACTTTTTTGCTCAAATTAAGGCCTGTGCTTGATAGTAGTAGGTTTCCATTGGCCAGGAATGCATTTTTGCCAGAGCTACTTTGCTTTTGACGTCCTCCTTGCTCCGTCTATCATTGGTTATTGTGCTACCTAGGTAGTAGAATTCCTTAAATTCGTCTACTTCATGGCTATCAGTCCTGATGTTTTCTCGCTGTTCTCATTTCTGCTATTACTCATTTCTTCGATTTACTTTCAATCCATATTCTGTACCCATTATACCGTTCATTCCATTCAGCATATCACGCAATTCTTCTTCACTTTCACTCGGAATAGCAATGTCTTCAGCTAATAGTATCATTGATATTTTTCCCACTGAATTTTTATACCATTCTGAACGTTGTATTTCCATCATTGCTTCTTCGATGCACAGACTGAACAGTACTGGCGAAAGGCTATATACCTGTCTTACACCCTTTTTAACCCGAGCACTTGTTTCTTGGTCGTCCACTCTTATTAATCTCTCTTGGGTCTTATATATGTTCCATATTATCCGTCTTTCTCTATATAGCTTACTCACATTTTCCTTAGAATTTCGAACATCTTTCACCATTGTAAATTGTCGATCATTTTCTCCGGTCTACAAATCCTATGAAGGTATGTGATTTTTCTTTAGTCCAGCTTCCATTGTCAACTGCAACATCAGAATAGGCTCTCTCGTGCCTTTACCGTACCCGAAGCCAAACTTTTCCATTCTTCTGTAAAATATTCTTGTCAGCAACGTCGGTGCGTGAGTTGTTAAACTGATTGTGCGATATTTCCTGCATTTGTCAGCTCTTGCAGTCTTCGGAATTGTATGGGTGATATTTTTATGAAAGTCAGATGTAATGTGGACAGGCTCATACATTCTATAAACCAACGGGAATAGTAGTTCTGTTGCCACTTCAATAAAGGTTTTAGAAATTCTGGTGGAATGTTACCTATCCCTTCTGCTTTATTTTTGCTCTAAAGCTCTCTCAGCTTCTGATTCTAATACCGATCTCTTCTAAATCGACTCCTGTTTCTTCTTCTGTTATGTCAGACATATCTTCCCTTTCATAGAGGTCTTCAGTGTTGTGTCTAGACCATACAGCCTAGACACAATGCTGTAGCCGATAGGGCACGCAAGGCTAACGCAGACGGGCGTGAAGTCTGGAACATGAGAACTTATAAATGAATAAGAAGAAAAGTACGTAGATGCTTGTTACTTAACTTTTAATTAGTCCTTGGAATACATCTCTCTTGAATATTAGTAAGCTATAGGCACTGATACAAATGGCGCCTTGCTAGGTGGTCGCCAGTTAACTTAGCAGAGGGCTATTCTACTGTCTATCTCTCGGCAAATGAGAGCAAGGCTTAGCACGTCCAATCGCTAGCTATGTTGTCCGTACAACTGGGGACGAGGTCTCCTCAGTCTCTCGAGACCTGCCTTGTGGTGGCGCTAGGTTTGCGATCCCACAGTGGCGACACGCGGGTCCGACATGTACTACAGGACCGCGGCCGATTTAAGTTACCACCTAGCAAGTGTGGTGTCTAGCGGTGACACCACATTCAGTGTACTCTTTCAACCTATCCTCTCTCTCTCTCTCCTCTCCATTTAACATTGTACTTCCCGTTGTACTCTTTGTTACTACCCTTGCCAACCGAAGGTTGTTTTGACTTTCCTATATGTCAGGTCCTTCCGACAACCATCGTTTTCCGATATCTTCACATTTTTATGCAGCCATTTCGTCATAGCGTCCCTGCACTTCCTATTTATTTCATTCCTCAGCGACTTGTATTTCTGTATTACTGAATTTCTCTGAACATTTTTGTACTTCCTTCTTCCATCGATCAACCGAATCTTTCTCCTCTCTCATTCCTTGTCCCAAACTTATGTTCTCCTGTAATCTTTTCATCCACTGATTTCACTACAACTCCATTCCAGTACCCCACGACTATTATGTTTTCATCCCCCTTTCTGTACTGTAATACCCTTCCAGTAACCTCACATACCTTCCCTATTTCTTGATCTTCACCTATCGACTGCGGTATGTATACCTGGCCATTCATTTTCAGTGTGGGTTTGCTGTGCTTTCCGATATGAACAACCCTACCACTGAACAGTTCACAATGACACACTCACTGCCTTACGTTCCTATGCATAACGAATCCTTCTACTGATATACCATTTTCCGTTGCTGTTGCCATTACCTTATCCTCGCCTGACCAAAAAGGCTTGTGTTTTCATTTTACTTTACTAACTACCACTATATCTGGATTGAGCCTTAGCATTTCCCTTTTCAGATTTTCTCGCTCCCCTAGCAGCGGCGCGGTTCTTTCCGTCCGTTTACGACGAACGTGCACCTACCTGTGAACTTTGTCTCAGCAGATCATCAGTAGGAAAGCCGAGCGAAACCTACTGTACTTCGATGTGAACCAGGCTGCAATTGAAGTCACTAATCTACGTTTCGGGAGACAGTTTTCACACGAAATGAAAGGTTGAAAATTTTGTCCTCAATTCATATATTCTGAAACTTAGGTGAAAACGTATCACCTTGACAAGCCCGTGCTAGTCTTAACACAGTCACTCACAATACCTTTCACTCACGTTAGCAAGTTTATGGTGTTGCATTTCCCGAAAACTTAATAGCTACAAAAATACCGCTTGATTTTGATTGATAATGCTCGCCAAATATTAAGTCTGTAGGTACCAGATGCAGTCACAGTTTTTAGCCACCGACCTGGTCAATACGCCACGCGGAATATATATCTTTTCTCGTCACAAAATTCACTAAAAATTCCGAAATTTCTACACGCCCATCGGAATAATTATGCCATCACTTTACCACACTTTTGATGTATGGAACACTGCTAGATTCGGCAGCTCATCATTTCCATCGGAACTACTACTACACACGTCCGATCTCTTTCATGGCTAGGCTCACACTCTTCCCTAGAATACTCCAAGTCTTTTCTACCAGCAGAGAAAGGCGCGCGTAGAATATTGCTTTACGATTGGTCAGTTTACTCAACAGCCAATAGCAAAACAACATTCCCCCGCGTCAATCCGCGCTTTTCACGAACAACCAATCGCAAAATAGTAAACCTAACGACTGCACTTTTAACCGATGTAATTATCTATTATGCTGAAGTTTTGCTTATGCATAAAGTTATTTACTATTGTTATTTATACCTGAATTAACTTTCCCTTTACCATAAATTTACTTTACAAATTTATTCTACAAAAATCCCCTTTTTCCATATCCATACTTCTTCGAAATGTTCCCACACTAAATCCTACTACACACCTCGTTAAACAATTATCTTCATATGAACCTTAAACCACACTCACGCATCATTCACGCTGCTAAAACATATTCATAACATTTTACATACACAAAAAGACATAATAACACTTTATGAAAATACTAGAACAGTTTATAAAAAACTTTCTATTACTTTAGTGCACTCTAGTGGGCACAATCGAAACTAAAATCACAGTCCCCCTATCCAATATTGTCCTCTTTCTGCTGATACATAAACTATGTGCGCGTCCAGTCTCGCGTCACCATCTTTCACTATCCAGCTCTGAGACACATCTCCCACTTAACCGCCTCCAAGGCAGGATCATTATACGGCGCTACGCCTCACCCTACCAGTGCAAGCTTCTGACATTCCATGTCCCGACTCGTAGCACGTTATCCCTTCGTTTGTTATTCAATCTTTTTCTCGTGGTCTGCTTCCCCTTAGCAGTCGCCTCCTGGAGATATGACTGGGGGACTATTCCGTAATCTTTTGTCAATGGAGAGATCATCATCAATCTTTTTCAACACGGACAGCAATGATGATGGCACAGTGGTGCTGAAACAGGTTTGGGTACTGAGAAAATAACGGTGTTTCGCATAACTCGCAGACCTCACATCCTACAAATTTAAGGGGGGTAGAACGTCAAACGGGCCGACTTGGAGCAGGAGAGGCACCACAGGACATTTCAACTTCCACTGTCTATACTTTTACAAATAAATTCATAAGACTTAGTCAGCAAGCCCAGGAAGGATTCAGAATGTACACTCATAGCAGTGTAAGTTCTAAAACGTAACGAAGTAATTTTTTTACATGTGAAATTTCATCATATTTTTCACTTACTAATGACAGCATTGATTGCTATAGGTACACATTTCTTCATAAGTAAGAGAGATTCTTCGATGAATTTTGCACAGCATACAAACCATTCTTAAAGGTGTATGAAACTCTAGAATTTTACAAATCTATTGAAAACTGTAGTAAAAATTCAGGTAATTAACTATAAAATTTGTGTTTTTTCTAAACACGAAGTTTAAAATATAACAGTTCATTCGTTTTTTTATAAATGAAATAAATTCTAGAGTTTCATACACCCGTGAGTATGGTATGTATTCTGTGCAAAATACATCGATGAATCTCTCTAACTTATGAAGAAAAGTGTACCTATAGCAACAAATGCAGCCATTAGTAAGTGAAAAAATGATGAAATTTCGCACGTAAAAAAATTTATTTTGTTATGTTTTCGAACTTCCACTGCAATGAGTGTGAATCCGGAATCCTTCCTGATGATGCTGACAAAGTTTTATGAATTTATTTGTAAAAGTGTAGACACTGGAAATTAAAATGTCCGCTCCTGCTCCAAGTCGGTCCGTTTGACGTTCTACCCCCCTTTACTGCAAACACGGTTAAAACAAGGAGCGGCAAATCCAAACGATGAATATCTTGTCGCCCATCCAGGCATTCCCTAGCAAGCTGTACAACAAATACAGGAATACCTTAATGTAGCTTCAGAAGACAACTCTCAATAGACAGTTTTGTAAAAATTGCTTAACTAATAATGTAATTGCACATTACATCAAAAAATCTGTGAATAGCATGTCATCTGCACTAAAGAAAGTGAAAAAGAAAGTGGAGATTTTGTGGCTAAAGCAGTATATTAGGGAATTATATGCTAAACACTAATTTTTACCAAACACATTTAGAATTGGCCAACAAATTTACAATATCAGGCCACTTTGAGGAAATAACAGAGTGCGAAAAGGAATACATACAGAAAGTAATGCAAGAAAAAGAGGAGAAACAAAACAGAAAACTTAACAGAATAATCAACAGTACAAACACACGCACTAAAAACAATCACAACCAACAATATAAGTTCCATGACAGAATCATTAACCTAACTGACATAAATATTATCAAACGAGAAAGTAGCCTACTAGAAAAAGGACCAAAACAGAACATTAACACAAAGATATCACACAAAACAATAGAAAACCTCATAAAGGAGTCACAACACACTATAAAGGAACAAGAAAGACTGAGCACACCAAATTTTAATGCAAACTTAACAAGAGAATTAGTAGCTGCAGAAATGACACAGGTAATTAGAACACACAAATCCACAACTATTTCTAATCATAAAATATCAGTGGAAATCACAGCCAACAATGTAAAACAGAAATTAAAACAGTACAATCGCATAGTAACAATAGCAGACAAAGGGAATAATACTGCAATTAAGGATGAAAAAGAATACATAGCGAAAACACTAGATTTTCTCAAAGACAACAACATCGCAAAACTGATCAGTGACCAGAGAAAGATTCAACAAACATTGAAAAACACCAAAAATAGATTCTCAAAATTCCAGGTAAAGAGGATGTCACATAAAGATCCAAATGCACCCACCCTAAATTCCCTACAAAATTTCACAAGAATAATGTCCCATTAAGGCCGTCACTAACTTCCGAAATGCTTCGTAATACCACCTAACCCAACAGTCACACACCACAAAAAAAAAAGGGAGAGAATGAGAGAGAGGAATTGTACAGTTTCGTTAACAACAGAAACCTGGAAAACTGAAAGGAGTTAATCAACAGAATCAGGAACATACACATACCAGACAGAGAAAACCTTATATCGTTTGGCGTCACATCAACATACTCTTGTATTCCAGTAAATTAAGCAATCCGCATCATCACACAAAGATTAAAACAACAAGAAAACACGCCAGACACACACACCAATGAAATAACAAAAACACTCAAGACTATAACAACACAAAATAATTTTGTATTCACCAAAGAATTTTATTGTCAACATGAGGGACTGCCAATGGGTTCACCAATCAGTGGCCTCCTAGCTAACATATTTATGGACAACCTAGAGAAAATGTTCTTCAGACAATAAAACCAAAAATCTACAAAATTATATACTGGTAACACAATGTTGATGACATAATATGCCTGATTGATCAACCACATACACACATAGAATAGCTACACAATGAAATAAGCAACTTACGCCCAAAAATTTACTTCACATTAGAAACAGATAAAACAACACACTACATTTTCTATATCTCACAATACATAAAACAAACAATACCCGCAGCTTCACAAGATTCAGGAAACCGACAACCACAAGCACCACCATTCACACAACCTACTGAGCCACCCGCTGACACATAAGCAACCAAACTTCAGATTCATGCTCCATAGATTTAACAGAACACCCATGAACTAACAGAATTACACACAAGAACTAAACACAATAAAACATGTAGCAGTAGAAAATGGTTATGATACCCATATGGTAAACAAGTTAAATCAAAAAATATGTAAACAGTACAAAAATGAACATACCACACACACACAAATCGTCGCCCAACACAGAACACCACAAAACACAAACAATGACAACACACAAGACACAACACAGCTACAACACACACGAAACGAAATGGCACATACTAACCTATATTAACAAGGTTGTTCACAGAATAGGCAACATACTAAAGGAACAGGGACTCCTTATAGCATACACGATAGAGAACACAACACAGAAAAAAGATCAGAACACAGGAAACACCCGTGGATAAATTTAACAGATCAGGAATATATGAACTCACCTGCAACACTTGCCAGTCAGTGTACATAGGACAAACAGGCAGAAACTTCAAAATGAAATATTTTGAACAACTCAGAGCTTTAAAAAGCAACAGCTCCCATAGCACATTTGCTGACCACCTTGTAGCCCACTGTCACCATCCAACTATAATATAAACAGACTTAAGAATACTAAAACAGTGCCACAGCTTATACATCAAACCGACTATTGATGAAAACTTCTGCACACAGAAGACAATAGCAGAAGGAAGACAGGTCTCAAATGAATACACTACACTTTGCAGGGGCACACTATTTAACACATTAAAGGAACTTTACAAAAAAGACAACACAAAGTCTACCCGCACACAAAAAGATAAAATGTAACACCAAATTCAAATATGGCGCCGAACTCTCTGCTGGACGAATAAACACTGACTGGGCTGGGACACACAACAGCCACGCGGGATTAGCCGAGCGGTCTGAGGCGCTACAATCATGGCCTGTGCAGCTGATCTCGGCAGAGGTTCCAGACCTCCCTCGGGCATGGGTGTGTGTGTTTGTCCTTACGATAGTTTAAGTTAAGTAGTTGTTAAGCTTAGGGACCGATTACCTATGCAGTTAAGTCCCATAGGGTTTCACACACATTTGAACTTTTTTTTTTTTTGGACACACCACAAACTACAATCACACTGTGCTTTGGTGAAGTAAAAAGTATTTTTACGGCCTTATTTGTGAAAAATACGTGTTATATTTACGTGTTCACCACGTCACCTCACCAGGATGCGGAGAATAAAAGGGCTTGCCACACGAAAACGTAAGTAAAAACGAATATAGGCCAGAAATATCGCGACAAACTAAATTACATTTTAGATGATGGGTTAACTGCCAGAAAAATTTCTCATCAACATCTTTTGGTTGTAGATGACAAGCTACCTGTAGTAAACAATAGACAAGTGATCCGGAAAAATCATGCGCACCTAGTGTATAGGTACCGACAAAAAGAAACGAAATATAGTTTGATGTAAATATCCACGGAATTTTGTAATCATTTATTAAAAATGTTCACATTACAGTACAAATAAAACGGAAACCGAATTATGACGGCGCAGTGGTTCTGAAACATGTTTGGGTACTGAGAAAGAAATACGGTGTTTTTCATAACTGGCGGACTACACATCCTACAGTTTTAACTCCAAACCTGGTCAACACAAGGAGCTGCAAATCCAAATGATGAATGTGAGTAACTACTCACTGTTTGTACTGACTGATCATATAACAGACAGTGATCACAACAGATAATCATATATCCCATTTCTCTCCCAGGAACATGAATGCATAACAAAAAAAGCGACACAAACAGAACTTAAGTCTGCACACGCAGACACACACACAAAAAATAAAATAAAAACCAATAAAGCTAAACTTGAGAATTTTGGCAATCCTTAGAGAAAGGAAAGACACTCTGCACATAGGAAATGGCACTTAAAGTTCCATATTTTGAAAATGGTTACCAAATGGAAAACTGCAAACTTTGAACAAATTTTCTGCATGAGAGAAAGGTGTTTTGCTTACAAATAATGAATTAGACGTTGATCTGTAAGTATTTTTCCATTTTATTATAAAAATCTACAATGAACTGTTTTAAATTTGTAACCTTTACAAAGCTATGTTTTATATACAATAATGTACTTTTGGTGGTCTGTTTAGACTGCGACGTTTTCTTACATGTATACCTTAGTTTTACGTTTGTTTGTGAGGCGGAGACGTGAGTGGGATGGTTTTTTTTCCTTGCAAAGAGAGGGGGGGGGGGGGGGGCGGGGGTGGAATGAACCAGAGGGATGGCCTGGACATTGATTATGGGACAGATCAGGGAGGAAATGGTAGTGGTAGTAAATGGAGCCTGTTGTTATATTTGTACTTTTAATGTTGTATTAAGTGGTCCATCAGTTTAAACCACACACTCCTTAAACTGATTGACCACTTAATATAACATTAAAAGTGCAAATATAACCCCAAGCGCCATTTACCACTACCTTTTCCTCCCAGAGTTGTCCCATAATCACTGTACAGGTCATCCCTGTCGTTCCTCCCCCCACCCCCCCCCCCCCCCTTGGAAGGAAAAAGAAACCCACCCCTAACATGTCTCTACCTACATACATACAAGTCAATTTCACGAACTCTCTCTCTCTTTCTCTTTCTTTCTCTCTCTCTCTCTCTCTCACACACACAAACGCACACACACACACACACACACACACACACACACACACACGCTATAACGATTGGTTGATGCTACTATTACCTGCAAATATCCACTGCTTACAATTAAATTATACATTTGTGTTGTCTGCAAAATTCTGTACAATTCGCTAAGGGAAAAATCATTGACCAAATGCAAAATGAACTTATTATTCGAATATTATGCGCTATGGCGTTTGCCATCATCAGATATGTGTTAAAATACATCACGTAACTTCTTATAGGATAAAATGGGTTACAATATCAACACAGACACGGAACTAAATACATTACAATCGTAAGAAGGCACATAATATGGAACTCAAAGTGACCAGTAGACTTAATACTTACTTTTTGTAGTGGTCATAAAAATTAGTAGCCTGATACAAAATTAGTATGATATTTGAGGATAAAAATTTTGAACATCAGAAGGCGTTGGGATCAGAAGGCGTTGGGAAAATGGCGTCTGGCGCACTATAGCGCCATCGTATAAATTATATATTAGTTACAAACTGCATACAACCAAGAAAATAAAGCATTAGTTGGCAATAAAAGTGAGAAAAGTGGACGAAAACTAAGCTTAATGTGAAAATGCCTAGCGTAAACAATACTGACACCCGCAGAGGGTAGTATACGCCCCAGAAAGGAAATCTTTGGAAGTGCAAATTTCACCTTGAAGGTCTGACGGTTAATCCTAATGTTCGTCCGAAGTAAATCAACGCCGACGAATGTGTTTCCTTAGGACTATAAATACTCTACAGGCCATTAAAATTGCTACACCAAGAAGAAATGCAGATGACAAACTGTTATTCATTGGACAAATGTATTATACTAGAACTGACTTGTGATTACGTTTTCACGCAATTTGGGTGCATAGATCCTGAGAAATCAGTACCCAGAACAACCACCTCTGGACACAATAACGGCCTTGATACGCCTGGGCATTGAGTCAAACAGGGCTTGGATGGTACGTACAGGTACAGCTGCCCATGCAGCTTCAACACGATAACACAGTCCATCAAGAGTAGTGACTGGCGTATTGTGCCGAACCAGTTGCTTGGCCACCATTGACCAGACGTTTTCAATTGGTGAGAGATCTGGAGAATGTGCTGGCCAGGACAGCAGTAGAACATTTTCTGTATCCAGAGAGGCCCGTACAGGACCTGCAACATGCGGTCGTGTATTGTCCTGCTGAAACGTAGGGTTTCGCAGGGATCGAATGAAGGGTAGAGCCACGGGTCGTAACACATCTGAAATGTAACGTCCACTGTTCAAAGTGCCGTCAACGCGAACAAGAGGTGACCGAGACGTGTAACCAATGGCACCCCATACCATCACGCCGGCTGATACGCCAGTATGGCGATGACGAATACACGCTTCCAATGTGCGTTCACTGCGATTACGCCAAACACGGATGCGACCATCATGATGCTGTAAACAGATTCTGTATTCATCCGGAAAAATGACGTTTTGCCACTCGTGCACCCAGGTGCGTCGTTGAGTACACCATCGAAGGCGCTACTGTCTGTGATGCAGCGTTAGGGGTAACCGCAGCTATGGCCTCCGAGCTGATAGTCCATGCTGCTGCAAACATCGTCGAACTGTTCGTGCAGATGGTTGTTGTCTTGCAATCGTCCCCATCTGTTTACTCATGGATCGAGACGTGGCTTCACCATCCGGTACAGCCATGGGGAAAAGATGACTGTCACCTCGACTGCTAGTGATACGAGGCCGTTGGGATCCAGCACGGCGTTCTGTATTACCCTGATGAACCCACCGATTCCAAATTCTGCTAACAGTCATTGGATCTCGACCAATGCGAGCAGCTATGTCGCGATACGATAAACCGCAATCGTGATAGGCTACAATCCGACCTTCATCAAAGTCGGTAACGTGATGGTACGCATTTCTCCTCCTTACACGAGGCATCACGACAACGTTTCGCCAGGCAACGCCGCTGAACTGCTGTTTGTGTATGAGAAATCGGTTGGAAATTTTCCTCATGTCAGCACGTTGTAGGTGTCGTCACCGGCGCCAACCTTGTGTGAATGCTCTGAAAAGCTAATCTTTTGCATATCACGGCATCGTCTTCCTGTCGGTTAAATTTCGCGTATGTAGCACGTCATCTTCGTAGTGTAGCAATTTTAATGGCCAGTAGTGTATATGGAAATCGCATGGCGATGTATCGGGTCTGTATGAAGTAAGAGCTTCCCAGAAGAAGCCTGCAGTTTAGAGTTTAGTCGAAACGACCGTGGCAACATGTAGGCTGGTATTGTCTTGCAACAGACTGATGCAGTCCGTCAGCTTTCTTGGGCGTTTGGACTTCATGGCGCAATTCAGGATTTGTAAAGCATTCTCGCAATGCTGTATATTAATTGTGGTGCTGTGTTCCAGAACGTCAATGAGCTGGAGAAATTTGACTGTGGAAGCCCTGTCGCATCCTTCATAGAGTCAGTATCTCTCTCCATGCGATTTCCATTATTTGGTGCCTTGAAGAGAGGTATTAGAATCGTGTTCGTGGTTATCGATTTGCACAACTAAGCACAATCATGTTTCTATAAGCACCCTCAAACGCCTTCCAAAATGGGACTGACTAACTTGCATGAGTCAGATAAATATATTTACATAGCTAAATGGATGAAAAGCTAGTATTTTTTCCATCCATTTAGCTAGGTAAGAAATGCACACCGTACTTGGTAGTTTTATTCCCTTGCAGCGCCGTGTAACGTTGTGGAAGTGATGGGTACTCATCAGTAATTATGCTTTTTCCCTGTAGATGGCCTCAGTGGTTCGATCTAGTTTAGTTCGCTGAAGGAGTAGATTAACAGATTATGTCGTTACTGTTTTTCTATATTCTAATGGTTGACATCTCTTTACAAGTATCGCCTTACTCGGTATATGACGGGGTTTATATTTTTGGGGCAAACTTACGTAGCTAATTGTTGTTTCAACGAATATTTTAGGCCATTAGAATATAAGTTTGCTGCACCGAGCAGATGATCTGTGATCACAAGATTGTTCATATTTCTTCACATCAGAACAATATAATACAATATGTTGTGTTTTTCTCTTCCTGATGATTATTTATGTCACCTTACATCGAGTGGCGTCTATTTATTCTACATTTTAAACTTTTGCTTTTATAAATATGTATTAACTTATGCTTATATGTATTAACTTGTAAAGAAAAAATGCATTTTGTGAAAGCTGATGCAATTACTAATTTTCGCACCTAAAGTGAGCCATTTTTTCCAAAAAAGGTGGTTGTTAGAGGATGTTTAGAACTGGTTTTACATATTTTGAGCGGGCTGCTCTTGTTGGTTTGTGATTGACTTTTCAGCACCTATTTTATCGCTGTTGGTTGGCAGTGACATGGCAATACTTGTATCGGTTACCACCATACTCATGAGAAATATAAGAGCACATGGTACACTTGTTCATGAGGCTATAGTTCGCATAGTAGACCTAAAGTATTTCTGCACATATATGGTTCTTTATATGCCCGCAACTTTTTATTTATCGCATTATTTAAGTAATACGATTGTTTATTTCGTACTGTACTTTTTACCGGAACTGTGTCAATTTAGGAGTTGTGCATTCAGTAATGTAGCCACATCGATTGGAAGTAACATAAATGTGCCTTTTGATGCACTTGTAGTTCGTATGTAGAACGGCAGATGGCTATTGGTACCACTATTAGGTTTCATCATTATGAAAAGATTCAGTTCCTAAATTTGTGTGAATGGAATCATATTTTTGGCGAGTTCATCTCTTCTTACAATTTTGACGATCGTAGTTTTGAAGTATATATTTAATTTGTTATTATCATCTGACAAACAATAGTTCGGACATTCTCACTTGTTATAATTATTTAAATTGGTATTATCAGATTTTTGTAATGTGATATATTCCTTAATGTTCGTACTTTGTATTACTTTTGTGTTTTACATAGAGGCCGCTTACTGCAACGTGGCGCCACCTCATGTTGCCTTGTTGTAGTGTAGACCTATGACGTGTCACTTCATAATAGAAATCTGCCAAGGACAGTACTTCTGCTTATGGCAAGTATTGGTTAGAAAAATGGTATGTTATGACTTTGAATTTTAATTTCAGACGTCTGTATATGTTGTAATTGATGCACCTATGTTTTATTCAACTTTTTCGTTTGTTCAAGCAGTTGATGTTTATGTCCTGTCTCTTGTATTTGATTTAGCACCCATGATGAATGATATCAGTCGACGTCGATTTGCAACACGATAAATGAATTGTGTTTCCGCGACTGGTTGCTACATTCTTCATAATCAGTAGGAACTCCCGGAGTTCGCGTGCGAGCATTATCTTGCTGAAAAGTAAGGTTAATGGGGCTTGCCATGAAGAGTAACAATAGAAGGCTTATAAAATCGTTGACGTTCCGCTGTGGTACAAAGATGATGCGAGTGACAACCGAAGGGCTACTGCTATGAAAAGAAATGACACCCCAGATCGTCAGTCATGGTTGTCTCGCCGTATCGTCGGCAGTATTGAGGTAGGTATCGTACCGCGGTCCGTTGCGTCTCCAGAAACGTCTTCGCAGGGCGTCGGGTCCCTACTCAAAGGGGACTCATCACTGAAAATCTCACTTCAGTCGTTGAGATTCCAGGGTGCGCAATTGGCACTCAATCCACTGTCCTTCTGTCCTATAATTTGAGTACTTTTCTTCGCAGTACACGCACTAACTGTCTTCGTCGTTGTCGTCAATTAGAGCTCTTGCAGGTTTGACTTTCCTACGCTTCGCACCCTTTTTAACAACCTACGTTCTTTTCGTCTGTATTCAGATTTTCCCTTATTTTTACTTACTTTCTATTCTCTCTCTTTATTTGCCACTTCTAGTCACTGTTATAAAGACTACCAGTAAGCAGTCCTATGGCAGCGGAGCTGTTCTCTCGGCCGGTTTTCTGACGTTTTTCCCTGAAAGAAAGTGGTCACAGGCACAAAAGCCGATTACCTTCTAAAAACACGACAGAAAATTCTATAATTAAAGTAGGATTACAGATTCAAAATACTACACTTTCAATACAGTTTCCTTAAAAAGACACAAGTAATATTCCCTCTCCACAATAAGTACACAAACTGACCACTCACATTACACTAGGATAACTAAAATCCGAGGAGCTGCACGGCAGACAGATCAGACTTCATGTGATAACTGAGCACCCCAGGCAGAATAACTTAAAGCGTTTCCAGCTTGCAAGCACCCTGTAGCCCCCAAGATCCCATCTGCCATTTTGGCTAACATGGCTACCTTGCCAACTGTCCCTGACTCATCTTTTCCAAAGATTATTATTATTTCATGGAAGATTGTGCGTTGCGCTGCCACCCTCAGTGTTTCTTGGCTCTGTACAGTGCTGCCCTGATTTTGCTACAGTGTCTACTAATCGTTATTAAACGCTCGTTTCTCATATTTCAGTTACAGTGAATGCAAAGTTCATTATTATTTCAAAATATTTATATAGTGGAGGAAGCTGATCACTCAAAACGAACAACGAACAGGATTAAATATATCAAAAAAGGAAAAAAATAATATTTCAGTAGTAACTGTTTTGTATTTTCACAAATTGTAGACGACAGTAACTAGGTGCAAATGGTAGGAGGTGGACGCCAGACTATCATAGAGGACGGTATGAAACTAGACTTAGGAATGAAGACCAATACAACAACGTTACCTATAATCCATCTTGATTGCAAAATTTGGAAAAAAAATAGAAATATATACCCACAAAAAGAAAGATCCGGATTTAATCCTCAACGAGCAAAGCGAGTTCAGTCATAACGCCTATTTTGGTATTTATGACGACTTATTAAGATGACAAATGTTGCATGTGGTGGTACAGGCCGAGGGATGAGAGACGGTACGTGATGGAGAAGCTGGAAGACGCGTGCAGCGCCTGGCGTTGTTGACGTTGCCCTCCTGCGCGGTCCTCTGGCCCACGGCGATGGACATCAGACAACTGAGCTGATCGCGGCACAACACCGAAATGGCGGGAACCACGGAAGCAGACCGTGGAGGAAAACAAGACTACACCAGCGCCATAGACATATAAATCGCCCTATGTTTTAAGATCGTATAAAAATGATAATTTTACTGTGATTTTTAATTTTGATAAGTACAGATTTTAACCTTGGCATATACAGCTTTTAATTAAGTATTTTTGGAGATAAAAGTTAATCACAATAATATATGTGCATATGTAATGTAACGAATGTACCAGACGCCACCTGTCGGTAATAGTATTATAATTAACATAAATGATGTGCATTCTGCCAACCAACTTTATGTGACGCAGCATGTGAAAGGTGCTGGATTTGGACGGGTTACTCCTGTAACCGTAATATCAGGTACGTTATTGTACATTTGATGTTGGTTATTATGAAAAAGATTTGCATTCGTGAAATAGTAGATCAGTATCATTATCGTTACAGATCTGAAGATGGTTGTAGATGAACCTAAACCGGTAGTATGAATAAAAATTTTGCAATCAAGACGGATTATAAGTAACATTGTAAAATCACTGATTGCTGCTATCCTATCTGACATTATGTCTGTTTTTGCAACACAACAACGACTGTGTACATAATTTTTGGGTATTTGAGACATACTGTATGTAATATAGCACTTCGTCTCGAAAGACCCCTGGTGCACACCGACTTCTCTTTTGGTGGTAGGATACAAGCCTCTCCTCGGTAAAGAAAACACCGCCCTCCACTATATTCTGGTTGTTTCTGTATTCTCCAGTGACAAGATTCTGTAGCTATAAATAAGTAACGTAGAACAAAACGTAACATCCACCTACAAATCCTGTAGCAGCAAGTACTGTTTCAGTACCACGAATTCGGAGACCTTTATCTGTTTTCAGCTTGGTCTTCTCGTTAATTTGTGCATGCAGTTAAAGTTTGGAACGTGTAAGGCTCCTTCGTTTTCTTATCTAAATCGGGCGCCAACGCAGTGAGTGTGGAACACCTATATTTACGGAGACACGGCCTTCCATACTTCTCGTGGGCCGCTGTTGCTGATCGGGAGCCCGGTGTGCTCACAACTCTCCCTGGTGAAGCCGATATTGTACCTGCGTGCAGAGCCTCATAAATCCGCTAGGGGGGCAGCAGCCGCCGCGTGCGTGGCGACTGGCTCGCCAGATAGTGGAGCCTTCCGGTAACGGTAACGGCCCCGGCTTGTACACACACGCTGCCGCCCACCTGCTGAGGGACGGCGCAGTCCGGCCTGTGTTGCGGGTAGCCGCGCCAAGCGGTAGGAGTTACAGCGCTCGAACCGCCTGCGTGGACGAAACCAATACAGAGGAGAAGGAAACGGTGGTGAAAATAAACATCGAACAAGGAATACAATTTCAAGTGCAATCACTCTACATTCAGTTTGCGACATTTAGCTACACCTTCCGCCTACTTCTCTTCATAGTCACTGTGTGACGCTACAACGCAGTCCTTGCTATGATTTTTTCACTTACTTAACACATGAAACTGATTGTATACTATGTATTGTCTAGTGTAAATATGTATTGTAAATACTATGTTTAAATTATGTAATATTTAACACCGGCAAGTCAGGGCATATTTAGTTAACGTTGAAGTCAGAGAGATTGTTTTTTTGTGCTGCTGGGCGCAGGAGCGCACCAGCGGGCAGTAGTAGCAGTGACGCCGTGCTCGGAGTAAGACGTACAGTCGAGTGCTGCTATCCCTACCTGTGTTACACCTAACGGCTAGTGTGTGGATCTAGGTACGACGGGAAAGTAATGGTCGGCATATCTGAAACCATGGCCGGGCAAGTTATTATGGATTAATGGGCATAGTGCTGAAGAGACGAGGGCTTAAATGTGGGCGCACTGTGGACCCAAGTCGCAACAGTAAAAGCCCGCAACCACATTGTGTCGCCGCCGTGGACTTCCGTCGATCTACCGAGGGAAGTAAAATCATAGTAATTTTCGTAGGATAAAATTGTAGAAGGCTTGCCAATGACTGTGCTTTTCTCTGAAGTTGGACAATTAATAACAAGCACTTTATAATCGAAGTGTTGCAGTTACATTCCACCTGAGCCGGCCAGAGTGGCCGAGCGGTTCTAGGCGCTATAGTCTGGAACCGGTCGACCGCTACGGTCGCAGGTTCGAATCCTGCCTCGGGCATGGATGTGTGTGATGTCCTTAAGTTAGTTAGGTTTAAGTAGTTCTAAGTCTAGGGGAGTGATGACCTCAGATGTTAAGTCCCATAGTGCTTAGAGCCATTTGAACCACTCCACCTGACAATAACACAAAGTAGGTTCCTTCCGATCCGTACCTTATTGAACCGAGTGTGTCACGACATTATCAAGAGAAAATATGTTAATTATCAAATTATTTGTATAGACGGTGAAGACTAAATTTCAGACTGTTTTGAACGATTGGTTATCGTAGTTAATTGTTGCACTTAATAAGCTTACGCCAACCATAGTAACTTAATAATAGACTGAAGTAACAAATATGATTATTAAGATTTATTTCAATGCATATTCAGTTGAAGTTAATTCAAGGATATTTCATGAATGAAAGTATAAACCTTATTCCACCTGAAAATCGCCCAATTAATGAATTATTATCATTCGAAACATAGTTAATCAATTATTGGCAATATATTTCATTCTCAGTAGATTAAACTGTGCAATGTACGTAATTTTAAAGACAGAATGACAGTCCATTATTCAGAACCTCGATAGATAACTATCTCTGTTGCCAGCATTGCAATTAGCTGACAAATTATGAACAAAATAACTATCAAAATACTTATTGAAAGTTAACCATTAATGTTTAAGTGTAGTTAGATTGTTATGACATTGTTTTATATGACTACTGAGCCTGACACAGCACTTACATAAAAGTTCATGTTCCACCTGCTGCGCTACAAACAGGTAAACTTTACTTTTGACACAATTATTCACGTACTTAACAGTACTGTTGCTCATCAGTTGAGCTGGCGACCGATTTTGTAATTGCTTTTACTACTTCATCATTTCTTTCGGAAAAATTTCCACTGGCAAAATTTATTTTCAAATTATTTCTATTATTTCATTTAGCTATCGTTATTGAATGAAATTACTCATTAAATAACGATCAAGTTACAATATCTCCTGCTTCCCGCGGAATAATCATTGTTTACTTCGGATTCGGATGCCTTATCTCGACACGGGTCAAAACTAAAAATTCACGGTCATTGTTAACTCGTAATTTCGCAAATCTCGGGAAGCAGGGCGGTGTTATAACTGCTACAGCTTAGACATCAGTCGTAGCGTAATACCAACGTTCCGAGACCCTCGTTACAGAAGGCAGCCACCTGTGCTTTCCGCCCGTTCCCCTTGCTAGTCTGTAGTTCGTTGTCTGTGCCAAAATACTGTCTTCACGTTTCCAGTGAGCAAAGAGATGAAAAGCACATGCAGTAAAGTCCGGGTTGTAATGTGGGTGATCAGGTACTTCCCATCGAAAACGCTGCAGGGACGTCTTCGATGCAGTTGCAGTGTGCGGCCAAGCAGTTTCATGAGGAAGGACAACGCCTGATGACCACATGCTTCTTCGCTTGCTCTAGATTGTCCTTCGAAGACGATTGTCTCGAATCACCCGATTCCCTCGCTCAAAATTGATTCACGTGCGTTTCCTTTCCTGACAGCCTCTATCACAAACGTCTGTACGTCTTGCTTGGAGGGTCCTACACCATCCGCTGTCACGAATGATGAAATCAGGCGGAATGCATCAGCATGAAGAAATCGATTGGCAGCAGGCGCTTCACACTTGCAGGACTGTCAATTGATGTGAGCATCTCTGCGTGCTGACTGTGCGCTCAGAGCTTAAAAGTACGACGTGCCAAGATAGACGGCCATACTAGACACACAGTGCAATGTATCTGCTGGCGGCATCATCGGATTTTCACTATGGCTTTAATTTCACGACGGATCGGATGCTGGAAAAAAATGTTTACTCGTGGAAATGCTGTTCCATACAACTAAAACTCGGTCTTTATCCCACTGCTTGCCTTTGTAACCACTCATTCACACGTTCTCAGTTCCGTTTGGATATTTTAAGATTAGCACTATGACTGCGTAGCTACAGCACCCCAAGCTGAGCTGCAGGCAAGGTGAAGTGTAGGTCATCAGGTCAAATCTGATAAACAACTGAGACTTATTGCTCAGTATCATTTATAGGAAGTTGACAAAATTTCTTATGTTTGTAATGCATATATTCTCAGGAAAATAAGATATCTGTATAACTAGCAGCACCCACTATCCAACAGGCTGTTGTGTTTGTTCGTTGTTCACCACAATAATCGTTCTTTCAGTTCTGAGTGTTGTACATCTCTGAACACCATGATTTCGGATTTGGACTTGGTGTGGTTACGGTGTACCTATATTTACTGATCATGGATGGACCCTCTTGGACGCTCAGTGATGTTCCCTGAATGTGTCCTGTAGGTTCGTTCATCAAAGATATGTGATCTGGAGTAGGATGAAATCTTGAAACAACTGAATCGGATGGGTCGTATCTGTGCTCAGATATTCCTTCTCTGTACGAGACCTTAAGTGCCCAAAAATGTATTCAGTGGACGTACCCCGGAAGCAAATGAACGAGAACCTTCCGTCCTGTTTGAGTGTAAGTTTAATGGAGCCTCGAAGGAGCCTACAGATGAAATCTGGAAGTGAAAATGTGGAAGAGAAGTCGCTAATCGCAGAGCACTTCCGACAAGAAAACTTTGAGATTTTTGGAATTGAGGAATTTTTATTGGCGGAACACCATTCTTCTGAGTGCGGACCACAAGAAAACTCTATTTGGTCTCCCTTCCCTATTCGGGTTTCAAGTGGTTAAACAGTTAAAAAAAATTTCAGTCTTCGGGCTCCAAAATGTGTATGACTTACTCCTCCTCTTTGATTTCTTCGTGCACTCTCCAGTGCGGTTAAATCTCTCTAAGCAAAGCTGCCTCTCCCACTCTTAAAACATGACAGTGAACCAAAAGTCCGTCAACATTTGAAAATTCGGTACTTCTTGGAATAACATAGGCTGACAAGTAAAAGAATTACACACACGTGCTTCAAATGACATGGTGCGTTACAGAAGCAAAAGAAGTGCACAAAATGACCAACAGAGGGCGCTTAATATGATACAAAAGCAATAATTACCATAACAATAGACTTTTAACAAAGACAATGTTCTTCAATTCAAATCTTCAATGTGCCGGATCCCATTCGTCAATAATACCTCTATTTGAGGTACAATTTTGGGAAAAGCACTGTTCAGCATATTAGTAGGTATCGTGAGAAATAGCCATCAGAGGAAATGATTTAGCATCCCCTATGAGCACGACGATGGCGATAGACTCGCGACTATACGTAACCACACAACCACTAATCACATGGGTTGAGGTCTGGGACCTAAGAGGCAAGCACATCGGATGAGGTGAGAACGCAATCCTAAGCAAACGATGTATGCAAGAGATCTTTCAAACGTGTAGCATTATGGGGTGAAGCGCCATCCCCCATAAAATTTGTACTTCTCATAATGCTTTTATCAACCAGGTTAGGGCTGATCTCTCTCTCTCTCTCTCTCTCTCTCTCTCTCTCTTTCTCTCTCTCTGTCTCTCTCTCTCACTTCAGTTCATTTTACATGATTCTCGTTCAGAGTCACTGACATGTTGCTGTCCAGCGCTATCTGTCGGACAGTTGCACTCATTTTTGGTCTGAATTAAACCTCATGTCATCTCAGGTATTTGTACCAATTTCTACATCTCTCCATACATTATTCTCTGTATTAGTGCATTTTCAAATGTTAAAAACACAAGAAATGTGTTTATTGGTCTTTAAACATTCACTGAGACTGTTATCTCTCCGTTGAGTGTCGGTATCTTACACGCTACAGAGGAGTCTCATCTTTCTGTTGCCATTTTACTCTGTAAGATGTTATCAACAGCCCGTGCTTTTCAGCGTTTGACTTATCCCTGTTTACTCTAAAAGCGGTCCCCTAGGTGGACAGCAGCTCAAGGACACTGCTTCTTAAAGAGTAACTTTGCTGTCCAGCACGTTCCGATGAAATACTTTATGTTGTCTGACGGCAGATGCACTGCACCAAATGTGCCAGTGCAGCTTCTTCTTTCTTCCACTCAACAAAACGCTAGCTTGGCCTGCTGAACCTGCCTTGCGTTTCCTTTCACACAGGGAGCTGAGGGGTGGTTTTGCAAATCAATTTGATGCGGATTCCCTGAGGTTTTACCCGCATCCTTTGCTCTCACCTGCGTTCAGTTTACTTTCACAATGGCATTTCATTTAACTAAGCGTGTAGTTTAACACAAGAAATCAGAATCTACGTATGTATCTGTTGGCAGTCGCTTGTAGTAATTCACATTGCATTATCCAATTGGGATTAATTTATTCCGATTTAAGGATACAGGTTACTTTCCGACTCAACATTATGTAAAAATCAACAATTACTTCTTTCAGGCTCTGCTTATAATGTATATGTTTCAAAGATTTTTCGTTGATATAAGGTAATGCGGCACACTTTCTAAACAAGTTAGAAGTATTTTGATTATTTTGGAAAGTGCTTAGGTTTACCAAAAAAATTACAAACAAATTGATGCAATTTTTTGTCCAGAATGCTTCCTCAAATTGAGGTACCATTTAATCCAATGTTATACATTTGAAGGAGACCAAATTATTACCAGACATGCATGACATGATGGCGGAGGTACAAGACCTATTTAATTCCAACTATTATGTGTATTACAAAGATAAAAAATATCACATATTTCATTTTCATTTTAATAATATTTTCCTAATAAAAATATTACTTTTTCTTTAATTTAGTTTATTCTGCAATAAAGCTTAGGTCTACTACATAATTATGGACTATTGCAATATACATTAAAATTTAGAACAATGATTTATAAACATTAGGAAATATTTGTATCTGAATTCTGAAAAATACGACTTGTGGGTAATTGCGAATGAAGATATGAGTCCAACTAAACCGTGCCTCATAACATTCCTGATGCATAGTCTTCATCCTGCAGCATTTCTTAATCTTCAGGCTTCCTCGTGGCATTCCTTTTAGAACTTCTTGCTTCTTTGGTAACTTGAAGAGCGAATCTTTCAGCTTCGTGCACCCATTGTCTGTCACATGCAAATAATTGATCTTCCATACTAGAGCCATATTTTATGCCTAAATCTCTCAGAACTTCCAAACTTCCTATCATTCCATTAATGAAACATATCACTGCATCTAGTATACCACCTTTTTAATGTATTTAGTCCTACAAAAACATTCTTGGGTAATCTTTCCCATATGAAATGGTTGAAACTTTCATGTGTATTCTGAGTGCCCCAGGCGGACATTTACTAAGCAAAACAGGGTCACTCAAGTTGCTGAAAACTGTTTTACTTCATTCATAATAGGCTCAGGAAGAGTTTGCTTATTACGGTATATTTGACCGCTTTTTTTCGCTTTTTGATAAACACACCAAGAATCCGCTCCTTTAGGTCAAAGTCCGTGAACAGGGTCGTCAACTGTGGACAACATATGACAGTACGTGGCACATACAGCCTTTCTCATTGCTGTAACATCATTCAGAGGTGCAGTTCGTCTAATGGCCAGTCCATAATAACTCTGAAGATGGTCAATTTCTATTTTTGTTAAACTGTCTCTGCCAGACAGAGATTTTCCATAAGTTAGCAACTTTCCATACAGCTTCCTCAGGCTAGCACCCATTCTATTTTGCACGTGACCACAACACTCCAGTTTTTTTTACCAAGTTACCACCATAAACATTGAAGTCATTATTTTTATTGAAAGCTTTAGAGCCCCCAAAGCCTAGGTACTTCGTATATCTAACGTTATAAACGGGCACCGACCTCTGAAATATTTTTAGAGCTACATCACACTCCATACCTCCACTGTAACCATCATAATTCTTACGACACTGATGTTCAACATGTCCTTCAGTGTTACCATGGCAGGTGTGGCAGTACTTAGATAAGCAGTCAACATCAACAACTTTTCCATTCTCCAGAGAAGGAGCACTTACAACACCATTCAAGAAACGATGTCCTCGACGTTGCCATGTCTCATCAAGTGCTACAGCAATGTCCCTGGTTCCACTAATATTTACAGTTTCTACTATTGCACGTCTCATAGATGCTTTATACACAACCGTCAAGGCAGCTAAAAGTATTTTTATGTATTTTCTGAACCTACTGGGAGGAGGGTGAAGGTCCAACAAATCACAAACTGTTTCAGCACAATGTTTTCCTTTCCATGTTGCACACATTGCTTACACTAACTTCAAATTCATATAATATGAATTATGCACAATGTTCTAAGTCATTTTCCAGGTAGATTTATTCCAGGGTTTAGACAGAACAACTAATTTTGACGCTAAACCCTTCCTGTTACTTTGTTGCTAAGTTGTTTCTAGACAGCCTAAACCATCAAATTGTTTATATTTCGCCAGTTCCTTTGCCAAAGAATATAAGATGCCCACATCAACAGCAACAGCAGATTCGCTACAAACAGCGTCATTGTTAACACATAAATTTGAATCACCAGGAGGCGTGCCTTGTGGGCGTTTCTTCCATGAAGAACTGATATGTAGGTTACTTTCAACAATGTGGCTTGCTATGTTTTGGAACTGATTATCACAGAATTTCCTTTTAGTGAAGTTCTTGGTACGTGCCATAGTTCGTATTTATTGCACACTAAAGGATACGTACTTCCGCAAATATCTGTAACAGTCGGGCAACAAGTATTCAGTAACACGTGAACAAACCGCATCAGCGAAACAAAAGTAAATTCTAGGAAAGATAATCATTATAGACACTAGAACCCAGAACTGTTACCAACATATACAATGTATCATCTGTATAATCACTGCAAACAGAAAGTTTACAGTTCACGGAAAGTTTACAGTTCTTTTCGAAATAATACTGGTTTCTGTAACAGAAATAAAGGGGGCATGGCGGTATACATGACCGTATAGGACAGTTTTCATTTGAAACCCTATAACAATGTATCAATGTAGTCAGGAAAGACTATAGAATTTAATAAAGTCATAAAAAATTTCAATTTTTCCACCAAGTACCCTTTATCCTTAACCTTTCTATCTTTTACGGGTTTTAGACATGTTACGGGACTGTCTGGTTAACACCGTCAAGTAATACCAAAGTGTTTGTAAAAGTCACACTGCGCTCATAGCAAATTGGACAACTGAAGCAACAACGTCAGTCAGTTATACACAGAGCTCATGCTTCAGATGACAGATGCTATCCCAGTGTTGTGGCATGATACTATGCAGATATGATGGGCATTAAGAAAAAATGTGCTTTCTGCAATGTGTTCACAGTTGTTAAACTACTGTGACTGTACCTTTTAGTTGTGAATCGTTTCTGTATGGAGGAATTTCCTAATGAGTTTCATAAAAAATAGTGTGCAAACTAAACCAAACAAAAGGAAACAAAACTACAATAATTATCGTCAAGATTTAGACATATTATCAAAGATAAACGGCCAAGAGTAGCCAAATTGCAGAAATGACGTCGTCATAGCCAGAGAAGTGGGTCTTGCTACATCCTTAGTCTCCAAATCAGGTGCTGCTGAAAGCTGGTCGACACTACTGATTCGTGCAAAATCGAATATGAACAAGATGCGTTCCTGTAACAGCACATTCATAAGGATCAGATGAAGACTGATAAGTCTCGGAATGACCTTCCTAAATGTCGGTCAGTCTCGTCCAACTATAAAATTTTGATATACGCCAAAGGAATTAATGCAGCAGAGCAGCATTCATATATTGTCTAATTTTTACTTATTGTCTAATATTTACATATTGCCTAATATTTACATACTGTCTAATAGAGAACATGGTGCAAGGATTGACAGCTACGGCTCACAGTTTCTCCACAGAAACTGTGTCACGAAAATCGGAAAGAATCGTAAAATTCTTTGTTCAGTTTGATGATCGTACTGAATCGTTACCATCAAATTTCAATTATTACCTTTACTAGGACAAAAAGTAGCTACTTGGTAGACTAGGTGTTAAGGAAATTTATTAAATATTTCTTCAGTTCTACCCGAAACCAAAATAATATCCAATATAAGAATTTGGTTCATTATTTTACCCTGTTATATTGTGAACCTTTAGATTATGAGTGTATGAAATGTGAGCAGCTCTCTACCTGTTGTGGAGACATTTGACTGTCACTCTATGTGAGGAAATCAGCTATATGACAACCACACAAAAGGGGAGGAATCGAAGTTTTATGAAAAACGGAATAGCTTAACTGAATTGAGGTTGGAATGTGACGACACTGGCGTTCTCACGATTAACAACACGCACAATTTTCCATTACGGAATTGTCCTATTCAAGCGATTTCCTCTTTATGTAAAACTTGGGCCTCCCGCTTCCTTTGCTATCGTCAAGGACTATCAATGAAAGGAGGCACTGAAGATTGTAGTATACTGTTGAAATACATAAATTAATCTGTACCACCTCAAGAAGAGGATTTTTACTGTTTTTCGTATAGTTCCCCTGATAAATGTTCTCGCTAAAACAGTAACTAAACATTGATTCGCTTTTGTCTCGCTGTAATATAAAACTAAACTAAACTCCAACCGAACAAGCTATGAGGGTACCGACTAGCCGCAGTGTCATGTTCAGCCCATAGGCGTCACTGAATGCGCACATGGAGGGGCATGTGGTCAGCACACTGCTGTACCGGCCGTATGTCAGTTTACGAGACCGGGGCTGCTACTTCTCAGTGAAGTAGCTCCTCAGTTTGCCTGACAAGCAACAGCGCTCGGCAGACCGGATGGTCACCCATCCAAGGGCTAGACCAGAGCAAAAGCGCTTAACTTCGGCGACTTGACGGGAACCGGTGTTACCACTGCGACAAGGCCGCTGGTACTCGCTTTAATATAGTGTGGGTAATACAACAGGATAAAGCGCTGGTGTCCCATTAGAGGCAGCTCTTATAAAAATCGCTTCCAGTGGTGAAGTACTGGAATGGACGATGACAATGTAGACGATTTTCTTGAATTTCCCATTCTAGCATAATTTTTTTGGTATTACATACATTATTGTAGATTTTTTTCAGTATGTTGCTTTAAATGACATGGTTGTTATCACAGTGTTGAAAAAGTTAGGTAGTTTGTAATATTTCCAAGTGTATTTTGAAAATTCAGACTGAATTCCGTTTTGTGTTCCGTCTGCCTCGATGACAAGCCATCTACAGCGGGTGGAAGAAATTAACAAAATCCAAAAATGAACACATTAACAAGATTAATACGGTATACGAAACCCACTGCCTTTCAAACCAGCTTCCAGCTGTATCTGAATGGATAGCTACAGGTTCTATTCTACAGGTCCTCTTTGCGTTCCTAGGGAATCTTATACCATTGCCATGGCGGACTAATGCTACGTTCGGGTAACAATGATGGAAGAGGATTGCGATCACACACTCGTCTCTCAAAAGCAGATCACAAAGGCTGAATACTATTCACAACTGATCCCTTTGGTGGCCAGAAGAGAGACGAAAATTCATCCTCTTGGCCGGCCGGAGTAGCCGAGCGGTTCTAGGCGCTAGTCTATCCTGCCTCGGCATGGATGTGTGTGATGTCCTTAGGTTAGTTAGGTTTAAGTAGTTCTACGTTCTAGGGGACTGATGCCTCACAAGTTAAGTTCCATAGTGCTCAGAGCCATATCTTTCACATCCTCTTGTTCACAAAACCAGTCCCCGATGCTTCGAGCTTTTGAACACAGAACCTGTTATGTTGGAGCACAGCTTCACCATTGG
The DNA here is from genome assembly GCF_023898315.1 of Schistocerca nitens. NCBI lineage: Eukaryota > Metazoa > Arthropoda > Insecta > Orthoptera > Acrididae > Schistocerca > Schistocerca nitens. The sequence goes on along the minus strand of NC_064620.1, from coordinate 24,975,082 downwards.
GGAATACGTACTGTACCATGAGAGGTATCTGATCACGCAAAATTGTCCAAAAATCCTTTGAAATAATGTGGCCGTAAAGAGTAATTATGTAGCGCATGAAATACCACAATATGGCTGCCTAAATCATCATCGAGCGCCAGACATGTGTAGAGCTGCATAAATTCTTTTCTCTTTATTTTAGGTTAATTTTTTTGTGTACATCGGACTGTCAGCATCTTGTGTAGATGCACTGCCTAATACTCACATGCATGTTATACTCTAGAAATATGAAAGTTATTCAGTAGAAAATAAGTAATATACATGGAAATAATAACAATACAAGTCAAAATATGTACATCTTTTACTGTCTGTTTGCCACGTAACACATTTCCCTAACAATACTTAAATTCACTCAGCCTTGTATTATCGGTTAAGCTCGTCTGACATAAGTACTGAGGTAACCATTGCTACATTGCGATCACGCATTTAATAAACAGGTAATCACTCCAGAAGGAGATTTTCACTCTGCAGCGGAGTGTGCGCTGATATGAAACGTCCTGAAAATTAAAACTGTGTGCCCGACCGAGACTCGAATTCGGGACGTTTGCCTTTCGCAGGCAAGTGCTCTACCATCTGAGCTACCGAAGCACGACTCACGCCCGGTCCTCACGGCTTTACTTCTGACAGTACCTCGTCACCTACCTTCCAAACTTTACAGAAGCTCTCCTGCGAACCTTGCAGAACTAGCACTCCTGAAAGAAAGGATACTGCGGAGACATGGCTTAGTCACTGCCTGGGGGATGCTTCCAGAATGAGATTTTCACTCTGCAGCGGAGTGTGCGCTGATAAGAAACTTCCTGCCAGATTAAAACTGTGTGCCCGACCGAGACTCGAACTCGGGACCTTTGCCTTTCTCGGGCAAGTGCTCTACCATCTGAGCTACCGAAGCACGATTCACGCCCGGTCCTCACAGCTTTACTTCTGCCAGTACCTCGTCACCTACCTTCCAAACTTTACAGAAGCTCTCCTGCGAACCTTGCAGAACTAGCACTCCTGAAAGAAAGGATACCGCGGAGATATGGCTTAGCCACAGCCTGGGGGATGTTTGTAGAATGAGATTTTCACTCTGCAGCGGAGTGTGCGCTGATATGAAACTTCCTGGAAATTAAAACTGTGTGCCCGACCGAGACTCGAATTCGGGACGTTTGCCTTTCGCGGGCAAGTGCTCTACCATCTGAGCTACCGAAGCGCGACTCACGCCCGGTCCTCACAGCTTTACTTCTGCCAGTACCTCGTCTGCTACCTTCCAAACTTTACAGAAGCTCTCCTGCGAACCTTGCAGAACTAGCACTCCTGAAAGAAAGGATACTGCGGAGACATGGCTTAGCCACAGCCAGGGGGATGTTTCCAGAATGAGATTTTCACTCTGCAGCGGAGTCTGCGCTGATATGAAACTTCCTGGCGTGAGTCGTGTTTCGGTATCTCCGATGGTAGAGCACTTGCCCGTGAAAGGCTAAGGTCCGAGTTCGAGTCTCGGTCGGGCACACAGTTTTAATCTGCCAGGAAGTTTCGGGTAATCACTGATCACAGAAACCATTTTATTTTCCTCTACTATTAATATATTTCTCCACGAAAATTACTGATTCAAAAACTCGACTCTGTGTGAAGCTTAAGTCACGTACCTAATCAAACGCGTCACTCCGCTTACTTACTCGTTTCTCCTACGAGATGACGTAACAATTTAAGCCATTAATTTTATTTTCTAGCGAACTCTTCAAACTGTCAGAACGCGACGCGGCTCCTTGCGACCTCTCTGTGATGGAGCCCAACAACGACTTTATTGCACACAGCAAGCAGGCTGCGGACTTTCAAATAAAGTGATGAATGGTATGATGTCGGTGTGATGGCCCTCAACTACACACCCTCTGACTCAGAATTGAAATATTAAAAGTTTTGCAGGTTACGTTGCCTAGGGGCTGGGATACGTAGTTGTCGCATTACAGGCAAATACTGCTGAGTCTACAGTATACTATAAGAATACTGTGGGGCGGCGAGTAAGAATTGGGAAATATGATTGCAGTACAAAATGTTTGTTTGTTGAATCAGCTTCTGGCTATTAGAATATTGTTAAAGCTGTCTTTCGCCGTTCTCAACACTGGCTCTCTATTTACGTGTTAGCCCCCAGAAAGCGATTTAACAAAACGTGAAGCTTGTAAAAAGAGTTCCTAGTGCCCACTTCACCTGAGAAGAATATTATAGCTGCAGCTTATAACTCTGAGGAATTAGGAGATTGTCCGGGATTTCCAATCAAAAACGATTTTCCAAAATAGTTTATTCTCAAAGTCACATATGAAAACCACCAATATCCCTACAACCTAACTAACAGAGCAGTTCAGAGTCTAATGCGCTGATGCAACTATAAAAGTCCGAATTAAATGTTAAAAAGAATGCTCGCCATAATTTGATGAGAGTATTTCATCAAACGCCACGCTAAATAATTGGTAGAATGTCTGTCCCGCGACGGCACGTGAAAATACGACAAAACGCAAACTGAAGCTAGATAATGAAAATCACTTGAAATGATTTCATGGTTACGCGCATCAAGAGTAACTTAATACGGCATCCGAGGCTGTTTGTAGCAGTGATACCGACGCGGCGCGACTGCCGACACAGATGGCGTGTCATTCAGCGTCTGGAGAGAACTGGGGCCTTCCTTCCTCGCACAGCGCTCTTATATATAAATCCGCGGTGCGGACGGCTAAGGGAACGCCTGATCAAATCGGCCGTCCCGACTAGCCGCTGGGCTAGTAACGCACCACTTCAAGTCACATAATAAATTATAGCTTCTCTTGCTGATGGCCGAATAAGCTCTTAATTTAAATGTGCATTCAGCACGCAGGTAAGTATTGATAATAAAATTTTGACGTGGCTAACTTAAATATTTTGGGCGAGAGAATTAATTTAATTGCACTGCACGCAGCAGATGAGCTCTGAACTGCCCCTTTTGAGATCCGCTATCGCTATAATTTTATAGGTATTCAAAAGAAACTTTTCACACCTTCATAGTCATAGCGGACCTCCAACCTATTTAAATCTAAACATCCTAGCCTTTATTCTTAGCCTACTTAATCTATCTTGCTTCCTTCAGTTTTGAGACGAAAACCAGAAAATCGTGAATCTCCACTAAAATCTTAATTTGTGAAATCCAAAGTACAGTTTTTATTAAATCATTATGAAAGATGAATCTAAATATAAATTTTGAAGTCTCTAGCTCTTTTCTGTTGCGCCAATTATTTTTGCAGAAAAACGTCCAAATTTCGGAAATGACTTAAGTTATCGAACTAATATTTAACACACATTAATTTAGTATTATTTCTGACATGATAGAACAGTTTTAGGTCATTTGCTTGATTTTTAAGGTATTGCGCAACATTTACGACGTCAGAGCTAGTTACGGGACTGGCTGGCACACAATGGAAAGACTGATATGCATTTACTACAGCGTGAGTAGGCTGCTTCCCTACATCACCCTCTACTTAAATTTTTTTGTTTATGAATGTTAATGAATGAAAAAAAAAATTAATTACAAAAAGGGAAGCAAGAGTACAGTTTAACTCCCTATGAAAATCAAAATTGAAATGTAAACATGTAGACACCTTAAACGAAAACTGATTACCTACATTAATTATTTAAATTGTGGGCATGTTCACTGCCTTTTTAAACAATGTCATTACTCAAAATTTTAAGCAAAGTCAATGAAATATTTTGGCATACATATTGCCTTAGACAAACAAACACATACAAATTGAAAAATTATGAAAATCTTAGATACATTAAATACATTTTTACATACACAAATCCAAAGAAAATAACGTGATACATAAACAGATGATTATCTCTTAGCAGTCTTTTCTAAACCTGAAAGAAAAGTTCACACATAATTTTTACACACGTGGTTGTAGCCGCTTTGGCTGGCGTCCTACACTTCCATTCACAAGGGTAGAGGAGGGGAAGTTGCTATGGTGTGCGTCCTTCTCGATCTCTCTAAATTGCATGGGGAAAGGGGAGGGGTCACTGTGAGTTGTGTCCAAGTCACTCCACACTTTCACGCAGCTACCAGGCTGCCATTATCTGGTTTGTCCTGTAGAACAAACAAAAAGAGTGCCTCAGACTCTGACAATATCTAAGGGCGGGTCACAATGAAATGGGGATATATCTATTTTATCCTTTCTATATTTTGCTGGAACAAGTTAACAGAACTTCATCAATTTTTACTCTTGCGGTTACTTAATTGTCATAAAATCGTTAAACAAATGGCTCAATACGCCTTTAGTCATGTACTAGAGAAATTTTATGCTCCTAAGGCATATAATCATAAATCTTATTCAATCTGAATTTATCATTTCTGGGTCGGAACACTGAACCAATGCTCGGTACATTCCTGATACATTTGTATTTTAAGCACTTAACTGACTCATCTTTGATTACCTTATTCTTAGAGATAGTATGAGTATGATTAGTGGTTGTTTTCTCAGCTTCTTTGTACATGTGAGTAACTTTTGGTAATAGTACAGTTGTGAGTGTTCAAAACACACTACGTTTAGTTGTCTACAAAACCCACTTATTGGTCCTCTGCTGTTGTGTCAGTTCCACACCTGCAATCATGTACTTACTTACTTTGAAGTGTATTTATGCTGAGCTAGAATAATATTTTACGTCTGCCATTATGTTACTTATTTACTTTGCTAGTGTATGTACTTATTTAATACTCACTCTATTAATACTTAAAGCATAGGATAGCATATTTACTTCATATCCATAGTGTCTTGCAGCTGATCAGCTTGCTCACGTGGCAATTCATTTCCACTCAATCGGACGTTGAAACCACAGGTAGTCTCTCTCAGACCTACCATTAAAGTGCATCAATTAATTATGGACGTGCGTAATGCTAATTTCCTTAAACCTATAGGACACCATGAGCTGCTCTGTCTCATCTAACATAAGGGTACCTATGGTCGCATTCACGCCTCCAACTCCTAACCTCAATACGTGTAGGTGTATCCTGTCACACACTACACCAAAATAATGGCCAGCTCCAACCTTATAAATACTTCAGGGACGTGTCCTTCAAGTCTCAACCACAAACACTGCTCAATTCTATTACACTGCCGTTCCTTGCTACACCAGGTGAGTTTAATCTTACAACTTATCTGCATATTTTTCCTGACACTAAGCAATCTCTTTTACTATTTCTTAGTTAGCTCTAATGCATACACTAGGTTTCACTACCACTTCAGATCCTGCTTGTACATGAATTTGTACATCTTTTTAAAATATTATTGTGGGACCATTTCCAATAAAACAACACTTTGTACTTACTATATTACCAGGTTATTATACATAATTGTTACTCAAATACACTTTTTTTCTTAATTACGTCATACTTCTCTATTGTTTGTCACTATTAGGTTTGTCACATCAGGTATTTTGTTTCACTAATCGGTGGATAGAATAGTTACAGAACACATGGCTGGATAGCCATGACGGAAAATTTTACATGTGTTGGAAGAAGAGGTCGAAATTTTTGCAGATAGGAAAGCTGAAGATTGAGTGAGACCTGAAAGGGGAAAGAAGATCTCACACAGCTTGGACTGCACAGCTGCCACACTGTGTAGAGGTTACAGAACAACCTCCTCCCTACAGCATTCATTAATTGCCTATGAACACGCCACGTCGATCTGAAAATACTTTATGATGCCTTTTTAGAACCAGTCTCAGTTCTTCCTTCTGATTGGCGGAAATTTTATCGATTTCCTGCAATTTAGCATCTATTTTGCCCAAAGTTATTGCTTCTTCTTCTTCTGTGTTCAGCTTACTTGTACTAAGATTAACAACATCGTCCCAATATCTCCTATTTTTCAGAACTCGTATAGGCAGCTCCCAAGTTTCATCATCAGTTACTACATGTTTATCACTAAAAGGTACTATAATTACTCCGGTTATTGGCAAGACCATTTTTAACTGGCTTCTTTCAAAGTCAACAACACTCTGATATTTTGACAAGAAATCTATGCCAATTAAAACCTCAATACTGAGATTGTTTACAATTAAACATGGATGATCAATTAAATTACCATTAATGTTAAAGGGCAGTAAAGCTTCTTGCTTTACTGTTTTTGACACCTTGCCAGTAGCACCAATTATTCTTAGTCCTGATACCATCATTACTGTAAGCTTGTCTTTACCAGGTATGCATCAAAGAAGGACTGTGATATTGCACTCACCTCACTTCCACTGTCTAAGAGACAACGTACATTGATACCCAACATATTCACTATTATTATAGGGTGGCTTATTCTAGGTTGTACAGGTGGTTCCTCAACTTCATCTAATAGCTCCTTTTGGATTTGTCTCCAATTAAAGTGATTGACATCTGTCTTCATTACATTTAGGTCACAGTGTGTAGGGGTTTCCTGAATTACTTTTTCAGCTGCCTTTTCCAGTCGGTCCATTAATTTTAAATCGAAACACCGCACGACTTCATTACATTTAGTTTGCTGAACATAACCCAAATTACTGTAGTCTGAGCGATTCTGCGCCTCCAGACCGGGCATAACACTAGTTACAGCTAAACCACTTTCACCATTATCGTCGGTTCCCTTCTCAAGTGACAACTGGTCACAGCTACCGGGTTCATCGACCCCCAACAGCCTACCCTCTATATTCTCACTTTTCTCCTGTCGTAAATCTATTAGTACATTATCAACATCCTGCACAGGCACTTTAGATAAGAGCACATCATCTTCATCGTAAATATAAGCATGAATTTCTTCTGCTTCTTCACCTGACAATTCAATATTTTGTAGCTCTTCCCTGTCATTACACAGCTGCCCCTTCTCTTTCTCTTCCCACTTCGAAAGCGTCTCTAACACGGCATCTATCAAATACTGTGAGTGATCTAATATTTCTGTTGTATCCTTAGGTGCTACCGACTCTTCATCTACATGTTCAGTTTGAGTATTCTGATCTGTCTTACCAATTCCCTTAACTACTGGCTTAGGAAAAGTAACCACCTGGTGAGCGCCAGTGTCCTCATAGACGGGAACTAGTTTTCCTGCCTCAGCCTACTACTGTTTCCTTTAGTTTCATTATAGTTAGCTGGCATAGTATTGCTTTCCGTACTGTTGTTTACATGCATATTTCTGTTTGGAACAAAATTATTATCCCTTGGACGCCATTGTTGGTTCTGATAATTATTTCCCCAATTCCTACCTCTCTTAGGATGGCGAACACCTACTGTTCTGATGTTTACATTGCCATTTTGCTCGTTCCTAAAATTACTACTATTGTTATTGGCATTTCTATTATTACGTGCTTGCTCCTCATTGGCATCAACACGTTCTACACGTTCCAAATATTCAATGAAACGATCCAGATTATCTCTAGGGGCAGATATAATTCCAGTTTGCCAATACCATGGCAGTTTGGCTTCAAGACCTAGTATAATCATTTCCGGTTTTAGCTTTTCGTCCAAATGTGACAAACGTGAAATCCATGACCTAGCAAACTCTTTAATGGATTCCTTGCCTGCATTGAAGCGTTTTCCACTCCAAAATTCTCTCAACACTTCATTTTGCTTGTTACTAGACCAATACTCATTAATGAAAGCAGTTTTGAACTCCGCTAATGTTTTACACTTTAACATAACATCAGCTGACCAACGCATGGCGTCACCTGCTAAATGGCTTCTAATAAATGAGATTTTCTCTCGTTCAGACCAAGTTGGTGGAATCACATCTTCAAAATCGTTCCAGAAATCTAGTGGATGGATATTTTTATCTGGATCGAACCGCAAGAACTGCCGACACCCGATAAAAGCGGCGTTTGCTGCTACAACTTGTTGTATACTACCATTACCAGAAGTTACTGAAGCTACTTTACTTTCAATGTTAGCAATGTTAGTACTAATATTTTCTACTTTCATTTCCACATTATCTACTCTTTGTACAATATGAGTAGTATCAGTTTTGATTGCATCTATGTCAGCTTGACATATGTTTACCTTTATATTAACATCTTTAAATCTATCTGAGCACAGTTCAGATTCCGTCTCGATCTTTTCTGTTAACTTGTGCTCCAGCTTCGCATCTTCCATTTGGAAGTCTTTGCGAACCTCAGCAACTTCGGATTTAACTGTTTTATACATCTCAGAAAATTGTTGAGCAACCTTTTTCTTAATATCCTCATGATTGTAGTCAATTTTATAATTCAAACTGTCTAGATCCTCTTTCAACTTATTTGCAACCAGCCTTGAAGGTATCGTCCATTACCTCCAATCGTTTATTAAAATTAGTTTGGCTGGCCATGATCTCAGACTTTAATTCAGCATTACTGCTTTTGACCTGTTCACTTATTTCAGACTTTAATTCAGCATTACTGCTTTTGACCTGTTCACTTATTTCAGACTTTAATTCAGCTGTCATTTTAGCATTACTGGCAGCTATTGCTTGTAACATAACCTTTAAATCAACAGCCCCAGCATCTTTGGGTTGTTCACTAGCTGGCTTTTTATCACACTCAGGTGACGAAAAACTAGCTCCAATACCAGAATCATCAAAACTACATGAAACTGCAGATTGATCAGTTATATCTAACTTCTCCTTCTTAAACTCTACCATCTCTGATGACTGTTTCATTATTAATTCATCAGAGAAACTATCATCCAATAAATTTACAATATCTGCTTTCTTCTTTACTACAGGGGTCTCTATTATTGATTCATTGCCCCTTCCCACACTACTGTCAGGAGACAATATTTCATATTTCACCTTAACATTATTACTTCCATGCATATTTATACTTGAACCGTTGTCTGAATTTACAGTTCCCTCAACAGACATAGGTTCTAATTTAACTTTAAACTCAGTTTCTTTTGGCGGTTCCATCGCCAACAGTCTTTTAGTGCAGGTTAGTAAAATTTTTAACAGCTTTTCACTTAACTTAGTTCCTTCTGCACGACGTTGTCGGCGCGGCGTACCAGCATTACTGAGGCGACGTGGCACGTTGAACTGCAGACGGCACTCCGACGGCTGCTGCTGTGTGTTTGCGTGGCCCGTAACTGCAGGCGCGATTCCGGCTGCTGCGGCTCCGACTGCGGTGCGGCGAAACTGGCTACTCGCGATGCCGGCAGCACCGCTAGACTCAGTGCCAGCTCCGTCAATCCAGATGCGTTGTTAATCCAATTGCGTCGTCCACATGCACACGTAACCCTTTCACTGTTCTATTACTCAGCTGCGTGTCGCACTCCACTCGCGAATCCGAATAGTTAAAAATCACTTACACTTAGTTGATTTCCCGGCCGATGAACCATATGTGGGGCGGCGAGTAAGAGAGAAGGGAAAATATTTATGATTGCAGTACAACATGTTTGTTTGTTGAATCAGCTTCTGGCTATTAGAATATTGTTAAAGCTGTCTTTCGCCGTTCTCAACACTGGCTCTCTATTTACGTGTTAGCCCCCAGAAAGCGATTTAACAAAACGTGAAGCTTGTAAAAAGAGTTCCTAGTGCCCACTTCACCTGAGAAGAATATTATAGCTGCAGCTTATAACTCTGAGGAATTAGGAGATTGTCCGGGATTTCCAATCAAAAACGATTTTCCAAAATAGTTTATTCTCAAAGTCACATATGAAAACCACCAATATCCCTACAACCTAACTAACAGAGCAGTTCAGAGTCTAATGCGCTGATGCAACTATAAAAGTCCGAATTAAATGTTAAAAAGAATGCTCGCCATAATTTGATGAGAGTATTTCATCAAACGCCACGCTAAATAATTGGTAGAATGTCTGTCCCGCGACGGCACGTGAAAATACGACAAAACGCAAACTGAAGCTAGATAATGAAAATCACTTGAAATGATTTCATGGTTACGCGCATCAAGAGTAACTGAATACGGCATCCGAGGCTGTTAGTAGCAGTGATACCGACGCGGCGCGACTGCCGACACAGATGGCGTGTCATTCAGCGTCTGGAGAGAACTGGGGCCTTCCTTCCTCGCGCAGCGCTCTTATATATAAATCCGCGGTGCGGACGGCTAAGGGAACGCCTGATCAAATCGGCTCTCCCGACTAGCCGCTGGGCTAATAACGCACCACTTCAAGTTACATAATAAATTATAGCTTCTCTTGCTGATGGCCGAATAAGCTCTTAATTTAAATGTGCATTCAGCACGCAGGTAAGTATTGATAATAAAATTTTGACGTGGCTAACTTAAATATTTTGGGCGAGAGAATTAATTTAATTGCACTGCACGCAGCAGATGAGCTCTGAACTGCCCCTTTTGAGATCCGCTATCGCTATAATTTTATAGGTATTCAAAAGAAACTTTTCACATCTTCATAGTCATAGCGGACCTCCAACCTATTTAAATCTAAACATCCTAGCCTTAATTCTTAGCCTACTTAATCTATCTTGCTTCCTTCAGTTTTGAGACGAAAACCAGAAAATCGTGAATCTCCACTAAAATCTTAATTTGTGAAATCCAAAGTACAGTTTTTATTAAATCATTATGAAAGATGAATCTAAATATAAATTTTGAAGTCTCTAGCTCTTTTCTGTTGCGCCAATTATTTTTGCAGAAAAAGTCCAAATTTCGGAAATGACTTAAGTTATCGAACTAATATTTAACACACATTAGTTTAGTATTATTTCTGACATGACAGAACAGTTTTAGGTCATTTGCTTGATTTTTAAGGTATTGCGCAACATTTACGACGTCAGAGCTAGTTACAGGACTGGCTGGCACACAATGGAAAGACTGATATGCATTTACTACAGCGTGAGTAGGCTGCTTCCCTACAATACACACATCAATCGAATGGTCGAAGGTTCCTATCACTCGGAAATTGCGAATTTTGAACGTCATATAGACATTTATAAGTGAAAGATTGCAATTAAATAAAATCTCCAGGTACTATCTTAACGACATTAAATGATGAGTACAATAGTAGAAGTACATTTAGGAATGTGGTATATGTCTGCAAAACACTTTTTACTGTCCATGGTCCAGCAATTAAATAAAATATAAGTTGAATAACAGTGAAACAATAGACTCCTACTTCACGTAATTAGTTACGAACAACAACGTAGCTTGCGAGATATTCACATTTCTACCCTCCGCGCAAACTGCTCCACTGTCCAAGTCTTTCCGCCGACTCTGCGTCCGCCGTGCCATCGCGTACAGCATCTCCCGTGTCGTGTGCCCTACTCCACGTGTCCTGTGCCATCCGCTCTCGAAACGATGCTCTTCTCCCACTTCCATCCAGTCTCCCCATTCACGAGCGCTGTGATCGGCTAGAGCGCTCGCACCACGTCTTCGAGCAAACGCACCCTCGCAAACATAATGAAACACATTCGAAATACTAGATTTGCATTTAAATAACTTGAAATTAAATAAATATTCCTACGACTGGACCATAAACGCGCGCTAACACACATTATTAAGTACATAAACAAATTAAATAAACATGTAAGAATACAACAAAAAGTAGGCCAGTAGCCTAATGTCTCTGTGCTTTCTAGAATACAGTATATATTTAACCAATTTCTTCATGAATAGTTTAAATCAGATTCAAACAAAGACATAGATGAATAAATATATTTATAAGCATGCTGCTACCGATTTTTCGTGTAACTGTGGAGTACTTATGGCCTGACGCGATCGATAGTAATCGGCCACTTTGATCTCCAATAACTCAAGTTACATGCCTGTAATTTGTATCAATTTAGGCTTATACTAATAGCTTTCTAAAGACATGTCGATCGACAAAATCTGAAGAACGGTTTAGATTTTTGAAATTCGTTGCTGGGTGTTACCTGTACAATTTATTGTCAGACACTAAATTTTAAACTAATGAAGATATTGAAAATCTGATTACACCATCAGAATCGGAATGCAAATAATGGTAATGTACATGTTTCTTTTTGAGGTATCATGATTCATCTGGCTACTATTAATTTCTATATGAACTGCAAAATGTCTGCTATTACGGTTTCACAAAGTCCGCCATCTTTGGCACTACTGGCATACAAATCTCCTTCATCGACACAAAGCACCGTCCTCGTCACAGCGTCAACATGGAATTCCCAGCCACGTGATCGGGCTGGAACCTTCTTTCTTCGGCCAACGTCCGGCACCACGTGGTCAGCCTGCAGAGGGGCCCGTGCGACCATGCCAACACTGAAGTTAGAATATTTTCTGGGTGCCACAATTGGCCCGTTACCTCACAAGGCGTATAAGACATTGTTGTCATTATACAACAAGACAATGCTCCCTCAAATAAAAGCACGCACGTCCCTGTAATTTACAGAATTGAGCGGTAATTAAGGAGTGCAATAACTATACAAAATCAGATTAGATTAGGTTAGTACTTGTTCCATAGATAATGAATACGACACTTCGTAATGATGTGGAACATGGCAGGTTAATAAAAGGTGTCTACGTAAGATATTACATTACAAAAAATATTACATGATACTTAATATTTTTAATTTATTTTTTTACCCACTTATTACATCCAAAAATTCATCTAATGAGTAGGAGGATTTGCCATTAAGAAATTATTTTAATTTCCTTTTAAATGCTGTATGGCTATTTGTCATACATTTTATGCTATTAGGTAAGTAACTAAAGATTTTCGTGGCAGTATAATTTACCCCCTTCTGAGCCAAAGTTAGATTTAACCTCCTAGTGTTGTAGCCATGTACACTGCTATTACTTTTGAATTCGTTCGGATTGTTAATAACAAATTTCATAAGTGAATATATATATTGTGAGACTACAGTGAAGATCTCTAGCTCTTTAAATAAGTGTCTACAGGATGATCTTGGATGAGGTCCAGCAATTATTCTGATTACCCGCTTTTGTGCAATGAACACTCTTTTACTCAATGATGAGTTAACCCAGAATATGATGCCATAGGAAAGCAGAGAATGAAAATAGGCATGGTATGCTAATTTACTCAAATGTATATGGCCAAAATTTGCAATAACCCTAGTAGCATAAGTAGCTGATCAGTTTTACTCTTGGTTGTAAACGGCGAGATACTGGAAACAGTATGAGGTCAAATTACTTTTTTCCATTGCCCCATAGTACGCATCTTGAGAGTTCTTCACCACTGTTTCCTGTTAAGGGCATTTCCATTACTGATGAGTGGCTTTGTAATATCAGATCGCTCGGCAGTTCCCTGCTAATTGTGCTCCCACGCTGTCGTTTTGATGCTGACAGAGTTCATTACTGCATCGACTTTGGCAACTCTCCTCTTCTTATTTTTCATCAGAGTCCTCTTCAAGTGCCCTCTGACACGATCATAAAAACACGCTTTTATTCGCAATGTGAGTTAGCTAATGATGCTTTTCCGGTTTCACTGTATGTGATATAAATCTACAGTAAGGCGCCTCTTGAAACACTTTACACTTAGCATACCTTCGCTACGGAAGCACGCTTCATACGGACGTTGAAAATTAACCCACTTTCGAATTCACTTAGATCCGGGAATCACTCAAAATGACGCAGAGCGCTGCTCTGACCACAACTGGCACTTGCAACGTTTTGAGGATATTACACTGGTGCCGTTAGTCTTGAAATCCATTAGGGAGATACATAGGCGTGGCTATCATCTGCTTTTATGTCCATGCGTTCGGTACTTCCATATATTTTGTTCGACCCCTGTAGCTTCTCTAGTGCATAAACACCGTACGCCTCTCCCGAATATTTTATTTCTGGAAACTGCATTTGATAGCGTATTCAAAAGGTGATGACATACTTGTGCGATTATTTATCAGATATGTACAAAGTATAGAGACTGATTTGATTGTCAGTTTGGTAAGGACACACGGTTCTTCCACAATTCAAGATGATTCGGAAAACGGACATACGTCTTTTCTGTTTTCATCGATTCCTGTGCATCACTACCGAATGAGAAAACTACATCTGTTTAACGTCACAGGAAAAGAGAGCTTGTTGACTGTAAAAACTTCGCTTTCGATATTAATGGCAGCAAAACAAGATCAATAACGTCACATTCGACCCTACCGAAATGTTTTGGACTCGGCTATCAACTGGACGCTAAAAACTAATATTCATTCTAGCTTAATATTTATCACAGTATTTCCTGCGCAGTTTGCATATACCGATGTGAACGCCATTGCATATCCGGCCAGTGGAGTCCATGTAGTAGGGATGAAAATTTATATCGCTCGCAGAATTCGAACCACCTAACCTGTGGTTTAGCGTACCAGCGATAGCCTTTGTTAGCGATCTCTACTATCGGAGAAGTGCGTTTGCACTGCGACTGTGGCAAACACATTTGTAGAGAGTTGTTAGAGCGAAACATGAACCATGACGATACAATGGCGTGTGGGGTCTTGTAAGCGGACCCTCCCCACGCCGCCCATCCCCTCTTAACGAGGTCGGCTGCTTTGTCGAGTAGTTTGCAGTACACTAGACCACTGCGTGCCGTAAATGCGAAAGGGTATCGCCTTCCTCAGTAACGCGAGAGCGAAGTGCTAACAGTGCACAGTGCCACAGGGAAGGCAGAGCAAGAGAAAGTGATGGGTATCTAATGTGGCGTTAAGCTTTCGTCCTTCATGTGATAGCTTACCAACGTTTTTCTGAACCTCCTTCACAAAACCAACTGAGGATCACTGTTGTACCCATAAAAAAGTGTTCTAAAAGCGACAGCATCTTTGAGTGCTAAGTGGAAGCTTTATATGTAGCGTCTTTTAAACCGACACTATTCACTGAAGTACAGTGACGCAATTGCCACAGTTACCTTGTACTATCTGTCATTAATCTCTTTCGTATAACCTCCACTGAGATACAGGCGCCGATGCTGTAGAAAGAGTTAAACTTATATGCTACAGATATTCCTGTTGCCGAGACCTTTCCTCCGTCTCATTTCACAAATTCATCCCAAGACAGAGAATCGCAACAAGGAAATACAATGAACTAAGCAGTCTCACGTCCCGTTTTAATGGCGAAAACATTGCGGAATTTTGCATTTCATTGAAAGTGGTTTAAATAAGCTCGTTCTGTCGTCTCCACAGGGTTGTGAAGTAACTTTTTCGAGATACGGAGAATATTTTCATCAGGTCTTGTTTGATATAGAGAAATATAAAAATTGCATCTCTCAGATAGGCGTAAACCACATCCAAGAACTTATATCTCAGATACGTATGAATGCTCTCTAAGTCAGAAAAAGGAACTACAAGCACCACGAAGGAAGTATCCGAATAGGAAAGAAACTGTCGATTAAATTTTGGGCATGCGGCCGCACAAATTAAGTTTCCTGTGTAGTGGAGAAAATTTTATTTTCGCTGCTGCATGCCCAAAATTTTATGGACTATTCATTACGCCGCGAGAAGTTGAAAATGCACAGGAAGGAATTTGGTAGACGTCATGTGTTGTTGTTGTTGTGGTCTTCAGTCCTGAGACTGGTTTGATGCAGCTCTCCATGCTACTCTATCCTGTGCAAGCTTCTTCATCTCCCAGTACCTACTGCAACCTACATCCTTCTGAATCTGCTTAGTGTATTGATCTCTTGGGCTCCCTCTACGATTTTTACCCTCCACGCAGTCCTCCAATGCTAAATTTGTGATCCCTTGATGCCTCAAAACATGTCCTACCAACCGATCCCTTCTTCTAGTCAAGTTGTGCCACAAACTTCTCTTCTCCCCAATCCCATTCAATACCTCCTCATTAGTTAGTGATCTACCCACCTTATCTTCAGCATTCTTCTGTAGCACCACATTTCGAAAGCTTCCATTCTCTTCTTGTCCAAACTGGTCATCGTCAATGATTCACTTCCATACATGGCTACACTCCATACAAATACTTTCAGAAACGACTTCCTGACACTTAAATCTATACTCGATGTTAACAAATTTCTCTTCTTCACAAACGATTTCCTTGCCATTTGCATTCTACATTTTATATCCTCTCTACTTCGACCATCATCAGTTATTTTACTCCCCAAATAGGAAAACTCCTTTACCACTTTAAGTGTCTCATTTCCTAATCTAATCCCCTGAGCATCACCCGATTTAATTTGACTACATTCCATTATCATCGTTTTGCTTTTGTTGATGTTCATCTTATATCCTCCTTTCAAGACACTGTCCATTCCGTTCAACTGCTCTTCCAAGTCCTTTGCTGTCTCTGACAGAATTACAATGTCATCGGGGAACCTCAAAGTTTTTACTTCTTCTCCATGAATTTTAATACCTACTCCGAATTTTTCTTTTGTTTCCTTTACTGCTTGCTCAATATACAGATTGAATAACATCGGGGAGAGGCTACAACCCTGTCTCACTCCTTTCCCAACCACTGCTTCCCTTTCATGTCCCTCGACTCTTATGACTGCCATCTGGTTTCTGTACAAATTGTAAATAGCCTTTCGCTCCCTGTATTTTACCCCTGCCACCTTCAGAATTTGAAAGAGAGTCATGTACATGTACAAATAATAAAATGACTACAATAAAAAAAAATGGATGAGTTTTACAAGAGAAAGAGCTTCACTATCTGAACAAGCAAACAATGCGTTCGTCCACCCCCGGCCCTAAAGGAAGCAATCATTTGGCTTGCCATTGATTGACTGAGTTGCTGGCAGCCTACCTGAGGGATATCGTACAAATGATGTCCAGTTGGCGTGTTAGACAGTCAAAAGCTGCCACTGGTTAGACTGTCCTGCCCATAATGCTCCAAACGTCCGCGGTTGTAGAGCGATCTAATGACCTTACTAACTAAGAATTCAGCCAGAAACGAAGACAAGTGGTAGAAACTCTCGCAAAATGCGGACGTGCATCATTCTACCGTAGTCAGCAAGGTTGCCAGGTCTCTTATCACCTGAGGATGTTTGGGGCACAATGGGCAGATCCCCTCGCACCCCCTCCCCCCCGTTCCCCCACCCCAACCAACTCGGAATGTTGACGACACAATGCATCAGTTGGATAGAATTGGCAACGGTATTCTTCAGGAGGACATCAAGCAACCCTAGCAATCAATGTCGAGCCGAATAATTGCTTATATAATGCCCAGAACGTTGAACCTTAACCTGTTAAATTTTACGTAAGGCTGAAAGGAATATTTGAGTGTGATCTGAAACACGCCTTCAGGTCACTGTATAGAAGTGCTTTGAGGTATTCTGAACCAGCATATTCGAAACCATCTAAGTCATTAGTGAAGGTACATGTTACTAGTGGTATACAGTGTGTGGTAACAATTGACTATACTCGACCTCTTCCAGGGAAGGTAATTTCGAATCTTCAGTTAGGCACATACTTGATTCAGCGACTGTCAGTATGTCTGTTGCAGTTAATAATCCGTAATATCAGAAGTAGCGGACTTGAATGAGTGGAAAACTGCCACTTTGCTAAAGGGTATAGAGGTAAAGGAACCTACATAGTTTCTGGGTATAGAGGTAAAGGAACCTACATAGTTTCTGGGACTTGTAATACAGGAAGAATAACTAAAAATCGGAGATCATCTCAGCAGATGCAGAGTTTGAGTCATTGGAACAGCCGCGCGGAAATGGTACCAGACAAGGTCCATGATACATTGTAAAAGGACACTCGACTTAAAATTTGCACAACCTCCAACGTCTACACCACTAGCGTTGCATAGTGCACGAATGGATGTGCTGTTACTCTCTTCAACGTTAAATGCGATACTGCAGTATTGTCGTCAGATCGATAGGTTAATCTAATGCAAAATATTTGAAAATCCACGATTTTCTTACATAAAAGCATTGTCAGATTATATGACTGATATTAAACATGTCAGAATTCAGCAGAAATAACTGCAATGTGTGGGACCATCCCAAGGATAGTCAATACAACGGACTGCACAAACGTCCGGATATCTGACGTATGTCATTCCATCAGATATTTATGTCGCACTCCTACTCGAATACTGCTTCAGGTCTAGAAACATGTTAGTCACTTGCCTGAAATGTAATATAGTATACCACATACCAAGGTAAGGGTATTTCTGTTACGTTACCTTACAGGTACTAGCATGCACAGACCTGTGCCATCGACGTTGTCTTACAGTTTCCGATGTAATGGTAGCGTAAGAATCACCAATAAGGGCGTTTCAACTTTTAAGTTAGATCAGTAGTAGTTCCTTGCAGGTCTTGTAAGGTTGTAAAAGAAATCTAAGTATTTTGATAGATAATATCAGAAACCATCAAGGTGCTTTTTCATGAATAGAAGAGTGTATATGTTAAATTTTTTGGTACAACTTCTCTTCCAACTGATGTGAAAAGATGCCTTAGTTTACGAAATAGTAAGTGGCAGTATCTCTCTAGCTAAGAAACAAACACGAGATGCGTAAGTCAAAACTGCCCATCGGAAAAATGTTTTATTAATGTTTTTCGACAGAGAATTAGGTGTCATTTTCAACTCCCCAATTTTAAAAATAGCTCCTGGATATGATTAAATAATGGTATTATTGTTTCACCTTCAATCATATTTTAAGGATTATATATAAATAATATGGCAGTATATTTTACCCTGAGATAAAGTTCATCTTTGTCTACTTCTCCCAGAAATTACGTGAATCCGAGCTATTTAATCCTGACATCTGACATCACAAGAAACTAATTAATCATATTTGGTAGCCGGCATTCACTGACGAAACAGCCATCCGACAGAGCCAAGGTGGGAAAAAGATTCACACTCATGTAAAGGACGTTCTACAAAGTAGAGATGTGAAAAGAACTGATACACTACAAGTAATGAGATCACGTTATACCAAGGACATGCAAGTGGCTAAGTGAAAGGATGAGGGATTTGAATATCGTTGTGCGAAGGACGTTTTACAAAACCAGAAGTTAGGCTTAGTAAAGCAAAAAAAGGGTACATAATTTACATGTTCTGCTGTTATATACATTGAAAGATGATGGAAATATGCAGTGAGGCATTGTACTTCCAATACAAAGAGTTTTATAAATTAAACAGTTTTGTGTTGTAATATTCAACTCGCATTCAGTTTTGGATGCGATTCGCAAATGTTTGTACATTTTATTTAATTATTTTTATAATAATAGTAAATCGCCACAAAGTCTACACATTTCAAAGAGTTAAAAATGATAAAAATTCTTCAGTTTATCAATTGGTTGCGTATCTTCGGTTAAGAAACATCGATTACACAGGCTGTATGAGCATATGTTTGTGAGTGAACTTTACATGTCTCTGGACCTATGGAGAAGTAGTGGAAGTCTGTCGCTCGTGCAGTTGTGGAGTAGTGGGTAATGCGCAGTGACAGTCTGTCTCGCACTGTGCAGTTATGCAGCAACATGTGGACTAAGGGGACAAAAGTCACGGCATACCCACTAATATAGTATCTGACGCCCTTTATCCCGACGAAGTGCAGGAACTCACATGGCATGGACCCAAGATGTCGCTG
The DNA here is from genome assembly GCF_023898315.1 of Schistocerca nitens. Classification (NCBI taxonomy): domain Eukaryota; kingdom Metazoa; phylum Arthropoda; class Insecta; order Orthoptera; family Acrididae; genus Schistocerca; species Schistocerca nitens. Next base: position 24,955,636 of record NC_064620.1, on the reverse strand, counting down.
GAAATCTCCTGCAGATGGTCTCCAAGTAGCCGAACATAACCGGTTAGCTGGACCAGAGGAACCAATCCATTCCATGTACACTTAGACCACACCGTTATGGAGGCAGTACCAGCTCGCACACTACCTTGTTGACAACTTGGCTCCTTGGCTTAGTGGAATCTGGGCCACATGCCTATCCCATCATCAGCTCTTATCAACTAAAATCGGAACCCATCTGACCAGGAATCAGTTTTCCAGTCGTGTAGAGTCCAATCGATATTGTCACGAGCCAACGAGAGGAAAAGCAGTTGATGGCGTCCACTTCGCAAAGGTACACTCGTCGGACGTCTGCTGCCAAAGCCCACTGATACCAGGCTTCGGCACTGCCTAATGGATACGTTCGTCGTACGTACCACATTGATTCATGCGGCTATTTCACGCAGTGTTGCTTGTCCGTCAGCAGTGACAACTCTACGCAAACTCTGTTGTTCAGGATAGTGGAGTGAGGGTCGTCGGCCACAGTTCCTCCGAGGTGAGAGGTAATGCCACAGATTCGGTATTCTCGGCACAATATTGACGCTGTGGATTGCGAAATATCGAATCTCCTGACGATTTCAGAAATAGTATGTCCGATGCGTCCGACCCCAAATACCACTCCGTCTTCAAAGTGTGTTAATTCCTGTTGTACGGCCATAATCACATCATAACCCTTTTCAGATGTACCATCTTAGTACAAATGACAGGTTCACCAATGTACTGCTCTTATGTACGAGGGCAGTTCAATAAGTAATGCAACACATTTTTTTTCTCGGCCAATTTTGGTTGAAAAAACCGGAAATTTCTTGTGGAATATTTTCAAACATTCCCGCTTCGTCTCGTATAGTTTCATTGACTTCCGACAGGTGGCAGCGCTGTATGGAGCTGTTAAAATGGCGTCTGTAAGGGATGTGCGTTGCAAACAACGGGCAGTGATCGAGTTTCTTTTGGCGGAAAACCAGGGCATCTCAGATATTCATAGGCGCTTGCAGAATGTCTACGGTGATCTGGCAGTGGACAAAAGCACGGTGAGTCGTTGGGCAAAGCGTGTGTCATCATCGCCGCAAGGTCAAGCAAGACTGTCTGATCTCCCGCGTGCGGGCCGGCTGTGCACAGCTGTGACTCCTGCAATGGCGGAGCGTGCGAACACACTCGTTCGAGATGATCGACGGATCACCATCAAACAACTCAGTGCTCAACTTGACATCTCTGTTGGTAGTGCTGTCACAATTGTTCACCAGTTGGGATATTCAAAGGTTTGTTCCCGCTGGGTCCCTCGTTGTCCAACCGAACACCATAAAGAGCAAAGGAGAACCATCTGTGCGGAATTGCTTGCTCGTCATGTGGCTGAGGGTGACAATTTCTTGTCAAGGTTAGTTACAGGCGATGAAACATGGGTTCATCACCTCGAACCTGCAACAAAACGGCAATCAATGGAGTGGCGCCACACCCACTCCCCTACCAAGAAAAAGTTAAAAGCCATACCCTCAGCCGGTAAAGTCATGGTTACAGTCTTCTGGGACGCTGAAGGGGTTATTCTGTTCGATGTCCTTCCCCATGGTCAAACGATCAACTCTGAAGTGAATTGTGCTACTCTTCAGAAATTGAAGAAACGACTTCAGCGTGTTCGTAGGCACAAAAATCAGAACGAACTTCTCCCTCTTCATGACAACGCAAGACCTCACACAAGTCCTCGCACCCGAGAGGAGCTCACAAAACTTCAGTGGCCTGTTCTTCCTCATGCACCCTACAGCCCCGATCTCGCACCGTCGGATTTCCATATGTTTGGCCCAATGAAGGACGCAATCCGTGGGAGGCACTACGCGGATGATGAGGAAGTTATTGATGCAGTACGACGTTGGCTCCGACATCGACCAGTGGAATGGTACCGTGCAGGCATACAGGCCCTCGTTTGAAGGTGGCGTAAGGCCGTAGCATTGAATGGAGATTACGTTGAAAAATTGTGTTGTGTAGCTAAAAGATTGGGGAATAACCTGGTGTATTTCAATGCTGAATAAAACAAGCCCTGTTTCAGAAAAAAAATGTGTTGCATTACTTATTGAACTGCCCTCGTATCTTGTGCACACGATACTACCGCCATCTATATAGAGATTAGAGCCCACGCAGAGGCATACCGACAATCCTTCTTTCCACGAACAATACGAGACTGGAATAGAAGGGAGAACCGATAGAGATACTCAAGGTACCCTCTGCCACACACCGTCAGGTGGCTTGTGGAGTATGGATATAGATGTAGATGTAGATGCATATCATTATCCCCTGACTTGCCAGCGGAGTGTAATATACAGGGTGTTACAAAAAGGTATGGCCAAACTTTCAGGAAACATTCCTCACACACAAATAAAGAAAAGGTGTTATGTGAACATGTGTCCGGAAACGCTCAATTTCCATATTAGAGCTCATTTTAGTTTCGTCCACCTACGCTCAATGGAGCACGTTATCATGATTTCATACGGGATACTCTACCTGTGCTGCTAGAACATGTGTCTTTACAAGTACGACACAACATGTGGTTCATGCACGATGGAGCTCCTGCACATTTCAGTCGAAGTGTTCGAACGCTTCTCAACAACAGATTCGGTGACCGATGGATTGGTACAGGCGGACCAATTCCATGGCCTCTACGCTCTCCTGACCTCAACCCTCTTGACTTTCATTTATGGGCGCATTTGAAAGTTCTTGTCTACGCAACCCCGGTACCAAATGTAGAGACTCTTCGTGCTCGTATTGTGGACGGCTGTGATACAATACGCCATTCTCCAGGGCTGCATCAGCGCATCAGGGATTCCATGCGACGGAGGGTGGATGTATGTATCCTCGCTAACGGAGGATATTTTGAACATTTCCTGTAACAAAGTGTTTGAAGTCATGCTGGTACGTTCTGTTGCTGTGCGTTTCCATTCCATGATTAACGTGAGTTGAAGAAGTAATAAAATGAGCTCTAACATGGAAAGTAAGCGTTTCCGGATACATGTCCACATAACATATTTTCTTTCTTTGTGTGTGAGGAATGTTTCCTGAAAGTTTGGCCGTACATTTTTGTAACACCCTGTATGGTTAGAATTTGTCTTATGAATTACTGAGTTAGAAGTTGGCATGAGCTATTGGACTCAACATCCGTTTTGTAAATCCTTTCATTAATTTGTTAATAAATACACTTTATGTCGTGCAGTGATGGAAACTAGTTTGATGGTTATTAAAATGGTCATGTGAAACAAAGGATCTGCATTGTAATATTATTTTAGGGCAAATATTTCTAGCAACAACCAAGCATATCTTGCAAGAAGCAGCATCCACCATATAGACGAACTGCCAAACAAGAATTTCACCATCGACAAGCACCAAGTCAAGCAAAAATATTGAAATTTAGCTATTCTATCCTCACATGCTCTTCTTAACACTTATTTATTATGCCTACGCACGCATTGTGTGTAATTTGCGAAGTTTGCTAATATATTTAGTACTTCGGTTACTGAAGTCATCATGTAAGGAATGGGTCAGGCCTGGCGTGATGTGATGCATGGAGATGGCATTTCTGGGAGGCGGGCTTTATGCTGCATCTGCTGCTTTGGCTTCAACAGAACTCCAACGCGAGCGGCAGTGACTCAGAGTGACTGACTGACTGTGACTCCTTACGCCATTGACTAAACTCTTGTGCTAACTTCCAGCACCCCTGAAGCATGGCAGTAGTTCTTCCACATTTCTACGAATTGGCAAATACTTTTCTGATCGGTACCTTACAACTAAATGTTTTTCAGATCGGTTCCTTCTAATTGGTCCTAGCTCCGGTTATATTTTTTCCACCAAGCAAATCATTTTTACTTGTGGTGCTACTGCATTTTGAAGAAACAAACGCTGGCCAAGAATGTGCCGTTCTAAAGCATGAAATTAACGAGCAATGTTTACCTATATCTGCTAAACTACACGACCTCCTGAGCCGCACATCTTGTCAGGTCACTTCGCCTAGTGACTCCATTGTCATCGCAGACCACACACGGCATCACCACACTGGAGGCCAGTCTGCCTGACTACTCTGTCCAGACAATGTACAGGCTGATTCAAAAAGAATACCACAACTTTAGAAATGTGTATTTAATGAAAGAAACATAATATAACCTTCTGTTATACATCATTACAAAGAGTATTTAAAAAGGTTTTTTTTCACTCAAAAACAAGTTCAGAGATGTTCAATATGGCCCCCTCCAGACACTCGAGCAATATCAGCCCGATACTCCAACTCGTTCCACACTCTCTGTAGCATATCAGGCGTAACAGTTTGGATAGCTGCTGTTATTTCTCGTTTCAAATCGTCAATGGTGGCTGGGAGAGGTGGCCCAAACACCATATCCTTAACATACCCCCATAAGAAAAAATCGCAGGGGGTAAGATCAGGGCTTCTTGGAGGCCAGTGATGAAGTGCTCTGTCACGGGCTGCCTGGCGGCCGATCCATCGCCTCGGGTAGTTGACGTTCAGGTAGTTACGGACAGATAAGTGCCAATGTGGTGGCGCTCCATCCCGCTGAAATATGAATTGTTGTTCTTCTTGTTCGAGCTGAGGGAACAGCCAATTCTCTAACATCTCCAGATACTGTAGTCCAGTTACAGTAGCACCTTCGAAGAAAAAGGGACCAAAAACTTTATTGGCTGAAATGGCACAGAAAACGTTCACCTTAGGCGAGTCACGTTCATACTGAGTTGTTTCCCGCGGATTCTCAGTGCCCCATATACAGACATTGTGACGGTTGACTTTCCCGTTAGTGTGGAAAGTTGCTTCATCACTAAACACAATCTTTTAAACGAAAGATTCATCTGTTTCCATTTGAGCAAGGATAAAATCACAGAAATCGATACTTTTAATCTTATCAGCTGCGGACAGTGCTTGAACCAATTTCAGACGATAAGGTTTCATAACTAACCTTTTTCGTAGGACTCTCCATACAGTTGATTGTGGAATTTGCAGCTCTCTGCTAGCTCTGCGAGTCGATTTTCCTGGGCTGCGAACAAATGCTTGCTGGATGCGTGCTACATTTTCATCACTCGTTCTCGGCCGTCCAGAACTTTTCCCTTTGCACAAACACCCATTCTCTGTAAACTGTTTATACCAACGTTTAATATACCACCTATCAGGAGGTTTAACACCATACTTCGTTCGAAATGCACGCTGAACAACTGTCGTCGATTCACTTCTGCCGTACTCAATAACACAAAAAGCTTTCTGTTGAGCGGTCGCCATCTTAGCATCAACTGACGCTGACGCCTAGCCGACAGCGCCTCAAGCGAACTAATGTACAACTAAATGAAACTTTATAGCTCCCTTAATTCGCCGACAGATAGTGCTTAGCTCTGCCTTTTGTCGTTGCAGAGTTTTAAATTCCTAAAGTTGTGGTATTCTTTTTGAATCACCCTGTATTTGCGTCTCTTCTCGCCTGAAAATACGCTGTCTACGACACGATTTTTTCCATCCGCAGTAAGTTTGGAGTCCATTTTTGTATTGCTAGTTTTAAGTTATTGCAGTGCTGCTTTAATTTCCTTAATAAATTCACCTCATGTGTAGGTTTAATTTTCAGGTAAGCATATTACATCAAAGTCGTTCATAAACAACCATGAAAAGTCATACAGTGTAATAGCCCAGATGTAGAGACTGTTAACTTCGAGGTACAAAAGATTCATCGTTAATTTCGTCAGAAGAAATAATAATATGGCGTTATGGACAGGGATAAGCCGTCTTGGAATTTTCATCCGCCTAGTGCCTGTATTTCTATCTGACGCCACTTCTGCGACTTGTGCGTCAATAAGATATGATGAGATCAACACAAAAATTTAGTCCCCGAGCGGGAAAAATCCCACCGTGGTCCTGAATGGGGGCCATGACCCCAGGAATTACATGGCGAAACGATAACAATTAGTTGATAGTACGCAAAAAATCTCAATATACGGGGTCGTGGCCATTCTGACTCAAAGCTTCACTTTCCTGGTCCACGCTTTTCATTTGATAAAAATTGCGTTTAGCGTATCAGTATCACATAATTTTCCAAGGCATATTTTTAAAAATATAAAAAAATGTTCAGACTAAAATACTGGTCACAATAATGACTTATCAGCACTTTCTGCCTTGTTAGCCGCTGCGAACCACAGCGAATTGCAAACTGATTGGGAGGAATTATTTGCCATTATCTCCCTCGGAAGAGACGCTTCCGTTGTGGAGTTTTTGAAAAATTGGGAGTTTAGGGCTGAGAAGGAAATACATGGGCGATTTTTCTGTTGGTTGCCGTATGAAGATGACTGGCACACCCCAGCTGACTTTTGGGGAAATGTAAGCGTCACAGTAGCGATAATGCGATCCATGTCCTGGGCAGTCGCAACTTACTTCCTCTCGCATGCAACTTGTGTTGCCGGTTTAACTGTCGGGAAATCATCCTGCGTTTCCTCCACACAGTCTTGCGTATAAATAAGTAATTTAGTACCCCCTCCCTTTCCACATACACACACAGATTTAGGGTAGTTTTTTGTAACCTATTAGGAAGCTACTCTGAGTCTGACGAATTGAATACGTCATGAAGAGCAAATAAATATTTTTTACTCAGACTAGACATAGATTTCAAGATTCCTTAACTGTCTTACAAGCTTTCCATGGTTATGCGACACACAAGTAATAAATATAATTTGTTCTAAACCTATGTTTTGGTTCACATTGTGACTGTTTTTTCATTGTCAGCAACGTAGTGAACAGACATCAACAATGTCTTAGCATATTTTTCCATTATATTTTTAAACTCGACATTTTATAGGAAAGCCTTTCAGAACCTACAAAATTATCTATTGACTGAGTTAATTCAGTCTAGTAGAAACAACTGATATTAATCTGCCACAGAATTCCATTGTGTCATGAATTGCCGGTCGGGATGGCCGACCGGTTCTAGGTGCTACAGTCTGGAACCGCGCGACCGCTACGGCCGCAGGTTCGAATCCTGCCTCGGGCATGGATGTGTGTGATGTCCTTAGGTTAGTTAGGTTTAAGTACTTCTAAGTTCTAGGGGACTGATGACCTCAGAACTTAAGTCCCACAGTGCTCAGAGCTGTTTGAACCATTTTGTCATGAATTCGCACGTGGTAGCCAAACTCCTATAAGTGGTCTACTAGCTTCCCAAGTAGCTAACAGCTTACCGGGACGCGTCAGCAGTACTAAAACTCTTGCGGAACATAACTAGCTCTTTATACTCATGAAGTAATGAGTGCTATCGACAGGGGATCTCAGATTGATTCCATATTTTTAAATTTTTCAAAAGGCTTTCGACACCGTTCCTCACATGCGTCTTCTAACCAATTGCCTACGGAACACCGTTTCCGTTGTGTGACTGGATTCGTGATTTCCTGTCAGAAAGGTCTCAGTTCGTAGTAATAGACGCAAAGCCATCGAGTAAAATAGAAGTAATATCCGCCGTTCCCCAAGGAAGTATTATAGGCCCTCTATTGTTGCTGATCTATATTAACGACATAGGAGACAATATGAGTAGCCCTCTTGGATTATTTGCAGATGATGCTGTCATATACCGTCTTGTAAAGTCATCAGATGACCAAAATCAATTGCAAAATGATGCAGGTAAGGTATATGTGTGGTGCGAAAAGTGGCAATTGACCCTGAATGAAGAAAAGTGGGAAGTTATTCACATGAGTACTAAAACAAATCCGCTAAATTTCGATTACGCGATAAGTCACACAATTCTGAAGGCTGTATTTTCCACTAAATACTTAGGGATTACATTTACAAATAACCTAAATTGGAACGATCACATTGATAATGTTGTGCGTAGAGCACCCGTGGTGTAGGGGTAGCGTCTTTGATTCATCATCAAAAACGTCTTCGGTCACGGGTTCGATCCCCGCCACTGCCTAAATTTCGATAAATAATCAGTATTGGCGGCCGAAGACTTCCGGCATGAGAAGTCGGCCTTATTATGGCAACGGCCTTGTCAAAGAGGGCGGAGGAGCGGGTAGAGGTTCATCTACATCTACATCTATACTCCGCGAGCCACCTTACGGTGTGTGGCGGAGGGTACTTATTGTACCACTATCTGATCCCCCCTTCCCTGTTCCATTCACGAATTGTGCGTGGGAAGAACGACTGCTTGTAAGTCTCCGTATTTGCTCTAATTTCTCGGATCTTTTCGTTGTGATCATTACGCGAAATATATGTGGGCGGTAGTAATATGTTGCCCATCTCTTCCCGGAATGTGCTCTCTCGTAATTTCGATAATAAACCTCTCCGTATTGCGTAACGCCTTTCTTGAAGTGTCCGCCACTGGAGCTTGTTCAGCATCTCCGTAACGCTCTCGCGCTGACTAAATGTCCCCATGTGTGACACTCTCTTGTCCTAGGGGAGGGGAATTGCCCCTAAAGGCGGAAGAATCAGCAATGATCAACGACATGAGGATGCAGAAGGCAATGGAAACCACTGCATTAAAGACACGTAACGTGTATCCACAGGACATGTGGCCTGTAATTAAAGAAGTGTCATGATGGTCTTTCCATTGGCAAAAGATTCCGGAATAGTCCCCCATTAGGATCTCCGGGAGGGGACTGCCAAGGGCGACGTTACTATGAGAGAATTATTGAATAATCAACGAAAGGATAACGTTCTACGAGTCGGGGCGTGGAATGTCAGAAGCTTGAACGTGGCAGGGAAACTAGAAAATCTGGAAAGGGAAATGCAAGGGCTCGATCTATAGTAGGGGTCAGTGAAGTGAAGTGGAAGGAAGACAAGGATTTCTGGTCATATGAGTCTCGGGTAATATCAACAGCAGCAGAAAATGATATAACAGGTGTAGGATTCATTATAAATAGGACGGTAGGGCAGAGGGTGTGTTACTGTGAACAGTTCAGTGACCGGGTTGTTCTAATCAGAATCGACAGCAGACAAACACCGACAACGATAGTTCTGGTCTACATGCCGACGTCGCAAGCTGAAGATGTCCAGACAGAGAAAGTGTATGAGGACATTGAAAGGGTAATGCAGTATGTAAAGGGGGACGAAAATCTAATAGTCATGGGCGACTGGAATGGAGTTGTAGGGGAAGGAGTAGAAGAAAAGTTTAAAGGAGAATATGGACTTGAGACGAGGAATGAAAGAGGAGAAAGACTAATTGAGTTCTGTAACAAGTTTCAGCTAGTAATAGCGAATACCCTGTTCACGAATCACAAGAGGAGGAGGTATACTTGGAAAAGGCCGGGAGATACGGGAAGTTTTCAGTTAGCTTACATCATGGTCAGACAGAGATTCCGAAATCAGATACTGGATTGTAAGGCGTACCCAGGAGCAGATATAGACTCAGATCACAATATAGTAGTGATGAAGAGTAGGCTGAAGTTCAAGACATTAGTCAGGAAGAATGAATACGCAAAGAAGTGGGTTACAGAAGTACTAAGGAATGACGAGATACGTTTGCAGTTCTCTAACGCTATAGATACAGCAATAAGGAATAGCGCAGTAGGCAGTACAGTTGAAGAGGAATTGACATCTCTAAAAAGGACCATCACAGAAGTTGTGAAGGAAAACATAGGTACAAAGAAGGTAGCTGCGAAGAAACCATGGGTAATAGATGAAATACACTCCTGGAAATGGAAAAAAGAACACATTGACACCGGTGTGTCAGACCCACCATACTTGCTCCGGACACTGCGAGAGGGCTGTACAAGCAATTATCACACGCACGGCACAGCGGACACACCAGGAACCGCGGTGTTGGCCGTCGAATGCCGCTAGCTGCGCAGCATTTGTGCACCGCCGCCGTCAGTGTCAGCCAGTTTGCCGTGGCATACGGAGCTCCATCGCAGTCTTTAACACTGGTAGCATGCCGCGACAGCGTGGACGTGAACCGTATGTGCAGTTGACGGACTTTGAGCGAGGGCGTATAGTGGGCATGCGGGAGGCCGGGTGGACGTACCGCCGAATTGCTCAACACGTGGGGCGTGAGGTCTCTACAGTACATTGATGTTGTCGCCAGTGGTCGGCGGAAGGTGCACGTGCCCGTCGACCTGGGACCGGACCGCAGCGACGCACGGATGCACGCCAAGACCGTAGGATCCTACGCAGTGCCGTAGGGGACCGCACCGCCACTTCCCAGCAAATTAGGGACACTGTTGCTCCTGGGGTATCGGCGCGGACCATTCGCAACCGTCTCCATGAAGCTGGGCTACGGTCCCGCACACCGTTAGGCCGTCTTCCGCTCACGCCCCAACATCGTGCAGCCTGCCTCCAGTGGTGTCGCGACAGGCGTGAATGGAGGGACGAATGGAGACGTGTCGCCTTCAGCGATGAGAGTCGCTTCTGCCTTGGTGCCAATGATGGTCGTATGCGTGTTTGGCGCCGTGCTGGTGAGCGCCACAATCAGGACTGCATACGACCGAGGCACACAGGGCCAACACCCGGCATCATGGTGTGGGGAGCGATCTCCTACACTGGCCGTACACCACTGGTGATCGTCGAGGGGACACTGAATAGTGCACGGTACATCCAAACCGTCATCGAACCCATCGTTCTACCATTCCTAGACCGGCAAGGGAACTTGCTGTTCCAACAGGACAATGCACGTCCGCATATATCCCGTGCCACCCAACGTGCTCTAGAAGGTGTAAGTCAACTACCCTGGCCAGCAAGATCTCCGAATCTGTCCACCATTGAGCACGTTTGGGACTGGATGAAGCGTCGACTCACGCGGTCTGCACGTCCAGCACGAACGCTGGTCCAACTGAGGCGCCAGGTGGAAATGTCATGGCAAGCCGTTCCACAGGACTACATCCAGCATCTCTACGATCGTCTCCATGGGAGAATAGCAGCCTGCATTGCTGCGAAAGGTGGATATACACTGTACTAGTGCCGACATTGTGCATGCTCTGTTGCCTGTGTCTATGTGCCTGTGGTTCTGTCAGTGTGATCATGTGATGTATCTGACCCCAGGAATGTGTCAATAAAGTTTCCCCTTCCTGGGACAATGAATTCACGGTGTTCTTATTTCAATTTCCAGGAGTGTACCTCAATTGATTGATGAAAGGAGGAAGTACAAACATTTTCCGGAAAAATCATGAATACAGAAACACAAGTCGCTGAGGAATGAAATAAATAGGAAGTGCAGGGAAGCTAAGACGAAATGGCTGCAGGAAAAATGTGAAGACATCGAAAAAGATATGATTGTCGGAAGGACAGACCCAGCATACAGGAAAGTCAAAACAACCTTTGGTGACATTAAAAGCAACGGTGGTAACATTAAGAGTGCAACGGAAATTCCACTGTTAAATGCAGACGAGAGAGCAGATAGGTGGAAAGAATACATTCAAAGCCTCTATGAGTGTGAAGATTTGTCTGATGTGATAGGAGAAGAAACAAGAGTCGATTTAGAAGAGATCGGGGATCCAGTATTACAATCGGAATTTAAAAGAGCTTTTGGAGGAATTATGGTCAAATAAGGGAGACGGGATAGATAACATTCCATCAGAATTTCTAAAATCATTGGGGGAAGTGGCAACAAAACGACTATTTACGTTGGTGTGTAGAATATATGAGTCTGGCGACATACCATCTGACTTTCGGAAAAGCATCATCCACACAACTCCGAAGACGGCAAGAGCTGACAAGTGCGACAATTATCGCACCATCAGCTTAACAGCTCATGCATCGAAGCTGCTTACAAGAATAATATACAGAAGAATGGAAAAGAAACTTGAGAATGCGCTAGATGACGATCAGTTTGGCTTTAGCAAAAGTAAAGGGACGAGAGAGGCAATTCTGACGTTACGGCTAATAATGGAAGCAAGGCTAAAGAAAAATCAAGACACTTTCATAGGATTTGTCGACCTGGAAAATGCGTTCGACAATATAAAATGGTGCAAGCTGTTCGAGATTCTGAAAAATGTAGGGGTAAGCTATAGGGAGAGACGGGTCATATACAATATGTACAACAATCAAGAGGGAATAATAAGAGTGGACGATCAAGAACGAAGTGCTCGTATTAAGACAAGGCTGTAGCCTTTCGACCCTACTCTTCAATCAGCTCATCGAGGAAGCAATGATGGAAATAAAAGAAAGGTTCAGGAGTGGAATTAAAATACATGATGAAAGGGTATCAATGATTCAATTCGCTGATGACATTGCTACCCTGAGTGTAAGTGAAGAAGATCTAAATGATGTGCTGAACGGAATGAACAGTGTTATGAGTACACAGTATGGTTTGAGAGTAAATCGGAGAAAGACGATGGTAATGAGAAGTAGTAGAAATGAGAACAACGAGAAACTTAACATCAGGATTGATGGTCACGAAGTCAATGAAGTTAAGGAATTCTGCTACCTAGGCAGTAAAATAACCAATGACGGACGGAGCAAGGAGGACATCAAAAGCAGACTCGCTATGGCAAAAAAGGCATTTCTGGCCAATAGAAGTCTACTAATATCAAATACCGGCCTTAATTTGAGGAAGAAATTTCTGAGGATGTACGTCTGGAGTACAGCATTGTAAGGTAGTGAAACATGGACTGTGGGAAAACCGAAACTGAAAAGAATCGAAGCATTTGGGATGTGGTGCTATAGACGAATGTTGAAAATTAAGTGGACTGATAAGGTAAGGAATGAGGAGGTTCTATGCAGAATCGGAGAGGAAAGAAATATGTGGAAAACACTGATAAGGAGAAGGGACAGGATGATAGGACATCGTCTAAGACATGAGGGAATGACTTCCATGGTACTAGAGGGAACTGTGGAGGGCAAAAACTGTAGAGGAAGACAGAGATTGGAATACGTCAAGCAAATAACTGATGACGTAGGTTGCAAGTGCTACTCTGAGATGAAGAGGTTAACACAGGAAAGGAATTCGTGGCGGGCCGCATCAAACCAGTCCCAGTCAGTAGACTGATGACCAAAAATAAAGAAAAGAGCAAACCAAAGACTGCAATTCAGTGACAGAACACTTAGAAGGTACAACACATCTACTAAAGAGACTGATTACACTACACTTGTCTGCCCTATTCTGAAGTATTGCTGTGTGGTGTGAGATCCATATCAGATGGGACTGACAGAGACTTTTGAAAAAGTAAAAAGAAGTGCGGCTCGTTTTGTATTATCGCGAAATAGGAGAGATATTGCCACAGACATGATACGTGGATTGGAGTGGCAATCATTAAAGGCTTTTCGTTGCTATGGGATCTTCTCATGAAATTTCAATCAGAAGTATTCTCCTCCGGTTGCGAAAACATCCTGCTGGAACCCACCTACATATGGAGAAATGATAACCATAAAATAAGAGAAATCAGGGCTCGCACAGAAAAACTGAAGTGCTCGTTTTTCCCGCCCGCCTTTCGAGAATGGAACGGTAGAGAGACAGCGTTAAGCTGGTTCAGTGAACCATCTGCCATGCACTTAATTGTGAATAGCTGGGTAATCACATAGATGTAGACGTAGAAAGGCATGCTCGCAGCTATTCCAACCAAGAAATTGGCGGTTTTACATATCAGTTACCGGGATCAACACACTCCATTCTTCACATGCCAAAACGGAACTTAGTGCTATTTATCTATTAGACAGTCCTTGTGCCACCCGTAATAAATTTTGTGCAAGATGATAGCAGACCTTGACTCACACTCTGATTGCAGTGCGGGTTGGTGATCATTCCATCTGTTCTACACAAAGCGATCTAGTAAAGTTGTTATATTTTGGTACTATCAAGTGACATTTATATCTACCGTATTTGGTTCACTTAATTATTTGCAAGATGTACGTTTTGTTCGTCCCATTGCGCAGTAGAGTCACCATTTTAACTTGATAGCTATGAAAAGTAGACAGTCGAACCACAGAACTCTTACATCTCATCGATATTGACCGACGATGAGTTACTGTGAGTCACCAATTTGTTGGGAAAGATGTGCATTTCGTTGTTTTCCAGTGAAACGCTTTGAACGTAACAGCGTTATATCTGCATCGCTAAGATACTATTCCTATACGTGGGAGCAGTGCTTTTTCCCTCCCGCGTGGCTGTTTGGTCGCAAGGCTTGCGGTTATTGGCCAGCAATTTCCGCGTAATGGCGGAGCAGCAGCAATCTCCCGGAAGAGCTTCACAGAAAGAGCTGCTGCTTTTTCACACTTTTCCTGTGCAAAGGCGGGGAAATATAATGGTCTGTCGCGCAGAGGGCCCTTAAATTCCCTCTTCCCACCTCCCCTCCAAACACGCCAGGGCAGTCACGCCTGACTGACCCATTCGTCACCACTCGCCGCCTACCCCGTCTGGTGGAGGGGAGGGGGGTGGCGAGAGGAGGGAACAGGGAGGAGAATTATTAAATTCAATTTGTAGGCTTCGATTCGAAGTCAGCCTTGTACTTCCAGAAGGCCCCCGAATCTGAAGCAAAAGCAGAATAAACGTCTGAATAAATCAGTATCAGGACGGTCTCCTTCTGCCATTAACGTTATTATTTTACGTGTTTCTGTGGCGTGGGCGCGTTTGTCGATATGGAAAATTGTGTCTGGTTGAACTAAAATTTTCAGCTGCCGTTCCAGTCCCATCGCAAGGAAAAATACTAATAAAAATACAGAAATGGTGCGAAAACTAGATCGATGAACTCTTTCAGATTTTTGTTGCTCTGTGCCATCCCGGCACCTACATACAAGTTTTGCATAAACAGATTACCACTGATTTATTAATTTAATTTTAATTCTAAGCATCAAATCTTAACAGTTGAGCTCTCTAGATGTTGAAATTCGACGCTTGACCAGCACAGGTCAAGTTCTTTGTATCCAGCACAATACCGGACATGATGCTGTAGGAAGAGGTATGGTCTCCCTTTATTCCACGTGACAAGTAAAGGTACCTGATATCTAACTATAGTTTTGCACGGGATCCCAAATGCGTCCGAAGCTAGTTTTTCGGATTGTCAAAACACGGTGAGTATCAGGTAAACTAGAAATTAGATTGGAAAAATAATTCCAGTATTGCGATTCGTACTCTCAGATTCTTTCACAGACTGATTTACAGAAGGCTTTCGACAAGATTCAATTAACAGATATTTTGAACCTACTCTACATTACGGATATCCCTGCCAACTTAATGAAAACAATTATAGACATTTATTGCAACAACTAAATCCAGTCGATAATTTGTAACACGAATTGACGTCATAAGTGAAACTTATTCATGTATCGTCAGACTCGACCACAATTCTAATCGTCGTTCCTGACTAACCATAAAGAGATGTTACATAGTAAATCTTTAGCCACTATCAGTTAGAAAATCCGAAAATTTCTGTGTTGAACCTGGCCATCTATCTGGAAACTATGGTCCCTGTCAACTAACCACGAAAGATGTTAAATACGGTTTGTTTCCTAGTAACAAACTTTGTATGAGTTGGATGGCGATTCGAACACAGAACCTGATGAAATTGTTATGTAAGCACAAACAATGGACATATTTTCAACATCCTCTGCATTCGCGAAATGCCTGAAACTGCAGCGACGAGAAAAATGAATAATATCTGCCCCCCTTCCCCCCACCCCCCGGGATTCAAAACCGGCATCTATCACCGTTGTTTTCTAACCACGAATGGACATTAAATATAGGTTTCTTTCATTAGAAGCGAGATATTCCCATGTTTTAAATAGAAATGACGTATCTAAGTGTACGGTGGTGACTGGAAATCGAACCCCACAGACAGCGTTGTTGACTGCACAAGAAGACACGTTAGCTACCAAATTCTTTTCCACCCGTAGCTGGGAGTGGCACATGCATTTGGTATGAGGAAATGATCTGCGTCTCTCTGAGGGTCGAAACTGTGGCATATCGTTACTGACAATGAATTAAGAGACGTTAAAAATCAAACTAAACTTTCACCAACAGTTAGGTGTGCTCCTTCTAAAGCCTGAAAGGACGTGAAAATTTTTGTGTCGAACAACGATTCGAGCCCTGAGACGCAGCTAATGTGGAGAATTTGAAGAGTTAGGAATCTTGATCAATCAACGAATTCATGGCACTGTGTGATCACGAAAGGATCAAATCCCGCGAAAGCAGAACCAGTATATTCAACATTGCAAGCTGAAATAAGAGATAGAATAAGTGCCCTGTGATGTTACATGGTTTGACTCTTCAAGTAAAATAAATGTAATGGTTTAAGGTTACTGGTGCCAAATTTCTATATGCAGCTGTAACTGGTAGCGGAGGGACATCACGTGCAATGTGAATTTGGAACAACTGTTGATCCGTATTTTCTTCTACAAATGCCTCCTAAAATATGTTTACCTGAAGTGGAAATGGACCTTACATACACTAACCTAGTATGAAGTCCGACGATCACGGAGCTGCACATTTGACTGAATCACGATTGTGTCGTAGCACAGCTGCGTCCAACTGGATGAGAACTCCGCGTTCCTGACTCCCAGCATAAAAATACTTGATTTTGGAACTATTGGAATAAAATCGCTTATCGGTAATCTACACGTACTGCCAACACTGTAAGATGTGGACGTCTCCGCAGGCAGTGCTGCTTCCACTTAAACTGCTCGCCAAGGTAAACGTCTCACACTACAAAAGAAAAGCTGCGTTGTTGAACCTGATTCTTACCCAATTTAGTAAACCATAACTCGTCGGTGTGCTAAAAGTGTCAGTCTGCAGGAAGATCAGAAGTAATTTACTTCATTGTAGAATCCGCCAGTAACAGTAAAGCCTTGGGAAAAAATTTACGTGAAGAACTTGGGGCTGTGTGCCCTGATCAAAACAATTTCTGCGCCAATGGCCTACGGCTGCCTGACGCTAGCCAGCCCAAGCCAGTTATTCGCAACGGATGGCACCTTGTGCCTAAGATCACGGACATTTGTACGCTCATATTGGAAAACATAAAATCTATATTTGTAAAACAAAGTCGGGTTTGTTACAACACTTATAACTCGAGATCTGCTGGACCAATTTTCATGGTTTTTGATTTGTTAGATTTGTCTCCGCCCCGAATAGCAGAATACATCTTAAAAATAATGAAAAATTGACGAATAAAAATTTTCATGGTTTTTGATTTGTTGGATTTGTCTCCGCCCCCAATAGCAGAATACACTCAGCGTTAAAATTGCCATTAAACCTTCAAACTACTGCACAACCGACATGTAACATTTCGAAACACTCCGCAATGGCCAAAGTTTTAGTAGTATCAAAAATCATCATATGAAATGAAATGTCGTGTGGCTAGGGTCTCCCGTCGGGTAGACCGTTCGCCTGGTGCAGGTCTTTTGATTTGACGCCACTTCGGCGACCTGCTCGTCGATGGGGATGAAATGATGATGATTAGGACAACACAACACCCAGTCCCTGAGTGGAGAAAATCTCCGACCCAGCCGGGAATCGAACCCGGGCCCTTTGGATTGACAGTCTGTCACGGTGACCACTCAGCTACCGGGGGCGGACAATCATCATATGGGACGAATGCACAATGGCGCACAAACGCGCATTGGAAGCACTAGACCGAACGTTAAAAGATCTGCGCAATGACTCGAGATGTTTTGGTGGTTCAATGATTTTATTATCTGGCGATTTCCGACAAACACTACCAGTAATTCCAAGATCTACTGCTGCCGACGAAATAAACGCTTGCCTCAAAGCATCAAATCTGTGGCGATATGTAAACAAACTTCAACTGTCTGTAAATATGAGAGTTGCATTGTTGAACGATCTATCTGCTGATGATTTCTCGAAGCAATTGCTGACTATCGGTAATGGCCGTGATCCTGTTGACGAATCGATCGGTTTGATTTCATTTCCTCCAAATTTTTGCAATTTCGTCTCATCAAAAGACGAGCTTATCAACAAAGGATTTCCGGATATAATTGCTAACCACAAAAATACTAAATGGTTAAGTGAGCGAGCAATTTTGGCGGCTAAAAGTAAAGATGTAGATGACCTCAATTTTATAATTCAAAATCAAATCGTAGGTACTCTGTATTCATTCAAATCTATCGACTGTGTAACAAACGAAGAAGAAGCCACTAATTATCCAACTGAATTTTTGAACTCCTTGGATGTGCCTGGTTTACCACCGCACAATTTGCAACTGAAGGTTGGCTCGGTAGTCATCATGCTTAGAAATTTAGGCCAACCAAAACTGTACAATGGAACGCGTTTGGTGATAAGAAAACTGATGAGCAATGTGATTCACGCGTCGATACTTAAAGGAAAATTTAAAGATGAGGAAGTTCTTATTCCAAGGATTCCGATGATCCCAACAGATATGCCCTTTGAGTTTAAACGAATTCAATTCCCGATTCGTCTTGCCTTCGCCATGACGATCAACAAATCACAGGGCCAATCCTTGACTATTTGTGGTCTCAATCTAGAAAATGCGTGTTTTTCTCATGGACAATTGTATGTGGCATGCTCACGTGACGGCAAACCATCCGCATTATTTGTTCTTGCGACTGACCAAAAAACAAAGAATGTCGTTTACCACAAGGTGCTTGAATGAAAATCCGATTAATGAATTAATCAGAGTGTATCCCAACCTGCACAACATAGTTTTCAATGATTTTTTTCTGACATGTGTTTGAAATACTTAATTATTATAATTTTTTTTATTTTTATTCTCATTCTGTATGTATTCATAATCATTCATCAAAATAAAATACTTTTATATTTCTATCTATATTAATATTATTTTGTATCATTGTATTAGGTTCATCAAAGCCTAAATTAGTTCAGCTAAAAGGTAACACGACATTCATTGACTGTTAGGCGGTACGAAGTTCACCGGGTCAGCTAGTTAGGTAATATTGTCCTTTGGTCTTCAGCGTGATTTTTTTTGTGTAAGCATTCTGCATATAATTCAGTAAAAAACAACGTAGTAGCCAGTTTTCTCGCAGATCTTGACATATGTAATCTACTAATGCGGACAAAATTTAGCGGGAAGGCAGAGGTTGGTGTATAGGTTTGCAGCGATTTAGGATTCAATAGTAGAGTTAAGGCAGGAAGGTCGTCATCTGGGCTCTGTACAGGAAGAGTGTCATCGAAG
Source organism: Schistocerca nitens (assembly GCF_023898315.1). NCBI lineage: Eukaryota > Metazoa > Arthropoda > Insecta > Orthoptera > Acrididae > Schistocerca > Schistocerca nitens. The sequence continues at coordinate 24,936,586 of NC_064620.1, read as the reverse complement.
GAATAAAGAGGAATAATAACTTTCGTGTGTCATGCAGGATGACTTTAACGTGGATTCTTTCGTACAGTCAGCAAACGGAACCGCTGTTGATCAGTTAGATAAAGAGTTAAACTGTTAGTCTCCTGTGTGATTACAACCTACAACTACTGCATTTTCCATTTCGCAGCTCATAATCGTTTTCCACTGACCTCCCGACCTACCTCAGAACGCACTACTCCCTAAGAGTGCCGGTGGTACCTAAGAGAGGTAATTCGCAATGAAGACGAAATTATTTGTAGTTCCTGTGTGAAATGGCCTACCCGGACTAAAACCATACATTTGATGGTTAGGTGTCACACGATAAGTAAAAATGCTTCATTAACTGAAATACAGTGACAGTATCAAGTAAATTTAGCGTGATAATTCTGTGTCACTCCAGCAACTATTAAAAGGTTTATCAGACTTAATATACAATGTTGCCAGTTCCCAATCATTCTCGCATCAGGAAGGAATACATTTCCACAGCCGATCAATTTCTTGAGCAGGCTAGTAGTCCAAAAGTATAGCTTGCATATCAAAGAGGCAGCGGAAGCACCTCGCAAATTGGCAGCTGCATGAAATACGAAAAGTGCAAGCAATGTGTGTAACTCAACAGAGACGATATACATGAACGGCAGAGTAAATGAAATGGATGGCCTTCCCGTTCACAGTATTTCTGTTTTAATCTTCAGATTATTACAATATTCCTGTGAGAATTACCGAAGAGTTATTGTTAGAATGGACTGCTAAGTCAAGTTCAGACAGGAAAGCAGTTAGTGCTCTTTCTAATGAAGGGCTCAACGATTGCAGGTCGTTCAGTAAAAAGAAATTAAATACGTAGCATGGAGTGGCGTTTACAGTCAGCGACCCACAGCAATATCTGCGGTTGCGATGCGACGATATAGAAGGACACACGGTGTCAAAATGTGTACAGACTACCAAAGAAGCTATTCTTGAAATATCTTACAATATCAGGATCATTAACAGTCTTCGTTGTCAACCCCATTATTGTTAAAACTTCCTCAACAATGTGGGAATGGCATCGACTCAACACAGTCCCATGTTATAGTGGTTAATACAGAGTACGTCTTTTTTCACTGGTTTATTCGGTAGCTAATGAGAACGGTCTAGTTACTGTAAAAAAAATTATGTTTGAGGGTTTTGGAGGCAGCCCAACATCACAACATCTATTAAAAGGATTTCATATATAGTTTCTGTTTTGATGACGGCAGTTGTCGGAAAGAGATGATAATTAATGATATACACTATAGATATTCAATAATGAAAGAGAGAAATCGATGTAGAAAAGAAAAAGTTTGAAGAAGAAGCTATTTTACATTCATTGCTTTCGATTGTTATCACCGGGACGAGCAAAAAATATCTGACGTACAAAAATTGTTTTGTTTATAACCTCAGTACTAATTTTAACGATGGCGTGCCTCTTAAACCATTCACAATGGTTGAACAACGTTCAGTGATCCGTTTTCTTTATTTTCTTTTTTTTTTTTTTTGCTTTCTGAAAGAAACTGATAAAAATCTGTTCTCGAATTCTTCTATATTGTTGTGAAAGTTGTGCGAACCGCGGAGATAGTTGTAAGGGGGCAGAACAGTTCGCAAACTATCGAACCTCAGTGGCTGACGAGCAACGTCCTTTGCGGTCAGTACAAGTGTCAATCTCTTCGCTTCAAACCTACGTTAACGACAACACAAGGAATCAAAATTCAAAGTGTACCGACTTGAAATAACGGTATGAAAGCGAATGTGACCCTTTTATATTCAATATTTTTGCATGTAATGGAACTTTGATTCAGTATTTTGAACCAGGGTACAAAAGACAAATCATGGATCAATCGTTTGTGGGAACGTTGCTCGAAAAATAGAACAAAGAGTGCTGAAAAATTGCTGAATTCAGCAATTTTGCGCTATTCAAATTAATTTGCAGTGCGGCAGCATTCTTCCTGCGTGACATTACATCACAGTTACAAGTTCCTGTGGGACGCTCAGCTTTACAGGAAGCAAGAAACTTGTATTTAGCAGAAAGAAGAATTATGGTTAACCAGCTCAAGATCGCACTCAATAAGCAATGTATTTCTAGCGGTGTGACACCTAAATATGCCAAGTAAAAGATAAGAAATTTTTCCGATAGTGCTCAACGCGTTAAAAGTAAATGTAAACAGATGTGGGGTAGGTATAAAATTAGAGCAGCATACAATCCAAGCACCTAGCTAACACACATCCTTCGAAAAAGTTTGTTTCATTGTTCCCTTCCTGCACAGTTCTTCAGGATAAGTAATTTCATAAGTGATTTCCTGATTTTGGAAAGAGATATCATATCGCGTAGACACGCGCAAAGTTTCAAGGATTTGTAGCATAGAGCTCCGCTCTAGGGAAGGGGTAACAAGCTTACCGCGTGTAAACATCCTTTTGCAGCTAGAGTAGTCAGGTCATGAAACCTCGAGTAAATGTTTGAATTTTATTCTCCCAACAGCAGTTAACAACCAAATTATTAAAAGAACAAATGTTCCTGAATCCCTTCAGTCAGACATTGCAGTGAAAACGCGTAAAGCCCTTTACAGACCATTTAAGTTTCCATTTGCCTCGTCAGCCATGAATCTGAACACCAAATTATGTGAAATTAGTGCAAGTATAACAAGAGCTCACAAAGACGGCTCGGTCGTACTCATTTCGGATGTTGATTATGTTACTAAGACTTCGCAATTTTTTGAAAATAACGACATTAACGAAGCCAAAATTTATTGATTATTAGGAAAAGTGTATGACTGATTCGAGTTTTATATATCCCGCAGACTTTGCTGATAGAAGGCTGTTTCAACATGAACCCAAAATTGCCCAAATTAAGGTCACTTCAGAAACAAGATAATCATGTAAGACCTCTCTTGAATAGAGGAAAGAGCTCCATTTTTTTAATAAACAGTTTTTTTTACGCCAAACATGAAAAGCTTTCCTTATTCCGAAGCCGTGGTCCGTTAAGAACAGTTAAGAAATGCCATCATTTATTCAGAATTGTACTGTGCCACAACATCCTTTGACCTCACTACTCTTTACACTATCATTCCGCTTGACTTCTTTGAAACATAAAATATTATGTACTGGAGAAGCCTATGAACATCTTGAACTTACTCGTCTCACACTCCGTTTCAATTTCTTTGTTGCCCACGATAAGATATCTCATCAAAGTGATGGGCTCGCGATGGATTGCAAATTATCAGGTATTCGGGCTGAAATCTTCGAAAATAGTGCGTCAGTTACGGATGAAGTTATAATTTACCGAAGAGACGTGGATGACAATATGATTCTGTTCCTTGGTAATGAACAGGATGTCTTGAACTTCGCACCGGCTTTGAACCAAGTGGATCCGAAAATCTCCTTTACTGTTGAATTATAGATTAATTATCGTCTTACGTTAACGAGAGAGGCCACCTCAGTGATCGTAGATATCCACCGTAAACCAACAGCCACTGACATAATAGTCAGTAATGATTCTGCCCATCCAAGTGGACATAAGCATACATACTTTCAATAAATGTACAATAGATTACATAAGTTAGAGCTCAGCACTCTATGCCTGAATAAGGAAATTGATATCATGTAGAAAGTAAGTCGTACCAACGGGTATTCGGAATCATTAATTTGAGCTACCGAGAAAACAGTATTTGATAGAAGTCATGTTCAATGAGATGCAGCCTCTGAAAAACTTTATCTCTCCATATCTTACACGGGACCATATGACACTACAGCACTTGGATTTAGGAAAGCGAAAGTGCATATCCGCTTATGAACGAGGAAAAAGCTACATTCATTGTCGCGGAGTTTGTTGAAGTTTCGTGAACATACATATAAAGATGATTCCGCACTTGGGTGCCATTTAGCCACATGAAAGATACGACGACTTAAGATACTTCATGCCGAGTCAGAAGGGTGTGAGTCAAATATTTTAGAAGAGTTAGAAATTCTTGTACACCAATCATATGACACATATTCAGTGTTGAATGGAGACCGGCTTTCTAGACGCCAGTGGTTCTTTAAAATATCTGAGGAAACACTACACTTCTGATTCCGTGATTTACCCACCTGCTATTACCTACACTATACATGTATTCGTCTTTGCGGTTGGTTGTTACTATCACTTTCGTTGTATTTTGTTAGTTAGGATAAATGCTGAAATATTTTTGAGTGTGCTTGCACCACATTTTGTATCATTCCTTTTGCTCTATGTTATTGTAGGCAGATGTATTGTTCCTGTGTATACATTTTCATATGTATTTTTCTTGGGGTTCGAGTTCCTGGTGGCTTTGGCATTCAAAGTTATTTTGTATTTCATTTAGACATTAACGAGTTCATATTAATTTTTCTACATTATGCGCAGTATTTCACTAATTACTTATTTTAACGTTCTTAGTTGTACGATCCCTCTCTCCCTGTCCTATGTGGATATGAACTATTGCTCTAATTCTGTTATTATATTTTTGCTTATTTATTGTAATATTTTCTTCAGTTAACTCTTATGCATTTTAAAATATTATTACGTCCTCCATAGTGGTTTGTATTCCTGGGAATTTGTTACATTATTTTATATATTCCACTTTTCTGTTCATTTATTTTAGTATCATTCAATGCTGTTAGTTCCATTACCTGATCTTGTGAGTAATTGTATTCGTCTCGTATGCCAAAACTGCTCTCCCCTTGTATTTTAACATTGGAATATCTGATAGTTTTATTGTATATCACTATTTGGTATGGTTAAACTTCTTGTCAATACGTCATTTGTGTATAATTTTGATTTTGTATAATTGGTTTATACACCTTCGGGTATTATTCTACATTTATATTCTATTCATGGCATTTTATACCTATGTAAAATTGATTTATGGCGTGTTATTTAATTTTCTTGCTTTGTCTACATTTTTGCTAATTAAGTTTTATATTCGACAATATTTAAGTAAATAAATTAAAAATTTTCTCCCCTCTGCCAACACCTAGATATCTAACTAGAAAGCATGATGTACGAGGGCGGTTCAGAAAGTAACCTCCGATTGGTCACAGTGCGGGTTGTGGGGGGAGTAGCGACGCCATCTGTGCGTTCACGCACTCAACAGGTCAGTCGGCATCAAGCCGTGGTCGAGTGAACGTCGTACCTGTGCTAGTTTAGTTTTTGTGGCAGTTTGAAATGTGTGCTGCAATAGAAAACCCCGCCAAATGTGAAGTGCATGCTGTCATAAGGTTTCTTACAGCCAAAGGATATTCTGCAGCAGCTATTCATTGTGAGCTTTGTGCCGTGTATTGACCAAGAGCTATGAGTGAAGGAGTTGTTCGTGAATGGGTACGTTTATTTAAAAGTGGACGAGAAAACGTTCATGATGAAGAGAGGAGTGGTAGACCATCATTGGTGACTGACGAACTCGTTCAGACAGTTGAAGCAAAAGTTCGTGAAAATCGACGTTTCTCAATGTCGGAGTTGTCTACTGGTTTTCCACAGATTTCTAAGACTCTCTTGTACGAGATAGTGACAGCAAGATTGGGTTACCGTAAGTTCTGTGCACGATGGGTGCCCAAGATTCTTACCGACCACCACAAAACTCAAAGAATGGCCTCTGCATTAGACTTTCTGTCACGTTATGAGGACGAAGGAGAACCATTGTTAAACAGAATCGTGACCGGTGACGAAACATGGATTAAGTACGTGAACCCTGAGACAAAAGAACAATCAAAGATGTGGGCACATTCAAATTCGCCTACCAAACCAAGAAAAGCCTCGCAAGATTTTTCTGCCAGAAAACTGATGGCAACGGTGTTTTGGGATGCCAAAGGGGTGTTGTTGGTTGAATTCATGGAACGTGGTACGACCATTAATCAAGACGTGTACTGTGAAACAATAAAAAAGTTACGACGGGCTATACAGAACAAACGCCGTGGTATGCTGACTTCCGGTATCGTTTTTTTGCACGATAACGACCGTCCTCACTCTGCTCGCAGAACAACGGCCCTTCTTGAGTCCTTCAAGTGGGACGTTATCAACCATCCACCTTACAGCCCAGACCTGGCGCCAAGTGATTATCACCTCTTCATGCATTTGAAGAAATGGCTCGGGTCACAGCGGTTTGACGACGACGAAGAGCTCAAAGATGCGGTCACAGGCTGTCTCCAGGCACAAGCGGGTGATTTTTATGCAGAAGGAATTTCAAAGCTTGTGAAGAGATACGATAAGTGCCTCAATCGCTATGGAGACTATGTAGAAAAATAGTGCAAAGATGTAGTTGTAGGATGTATATATTAAAATATTTTTATTTAACTTGGTGTATTTTTTTAAATCAACCGGATGTTACTTTCTGAACAGCCCTCGTAGTTTTGAAATTTGTCTACCATGACAGCTATATCAGTTACAAAATATATTTATACATCTTTGTATCCAGATGTAGATACATGTCAGCTTTTAATGTGGCGAAAATCTGTAATGTCTGTACTCTTGTGATGTTGCTCCACATACAGGGTGTTACAAAAAGGTACGGCCAAACTTTCAGGAAACATTCCTCACACACAAATAAAGAAAAGATTTTATGTGGACATGTGTCCGGAAACGCTTAGTTTCCATGTTAGAGCTAATTTTAGTTTCGTCAGTATGTACTGTACTTCCTCGATTCACCGCCATGATTTCATACGGGATACTCGACCTGTGCTGCTAGAACATGTGCCTTTACAAGTACGACACAACATGTGGTTCATGCACGATGGAGCTCCTGCACATTTCAGTCGAAGTGTTCGTACGCCTCTCAACAACAGATTCGGTGACCGATGGATTGGTAGAGGCGGACCAATTCCATGGCCTCCACGCTCTCCTGACCTCAACCCTCTTGACGTTCATATATGGGGGCATTTGAAAGCTCTCGTCTACGCAACCCCGGTACCAAATGTAGAGACTCTTCGTGCTTGTATTTTAACATTGGAATATCTGATTGTTTTATTGTATATCACTATTTGGTATGGTTAAACTTCTTGTCAATACGTCATTTGTGTATAATTTTGATTTTGTATAATTGGTTTATACACCTTCGGGTATTATTCTACATTTATATTCTATTCATGGCACTTTATACCTATGTAAAAATGTTTTATGGCGTGTTATTTAATTTTCTTGCTTTGTCTACATTTTTGCTAGTTAAGTTTTATATTCGACAATTTTTTAGTAAATAAATTATATTGTTGACGGCTGTGATACAATACGCCATTCTCCAGGGCTGCATCAGCACATCAGGGATTCCATGCGACGGAGGGTGGATGCATGTATCCTCGCTAACGGAGGACATTTTGAGCATTTCCTGTAACAAAGAGTTTGAAGTCATGCTGGTACGTTCTATTGCTGTGTGTTTACATTCCATGATTAATGTGATTTGAAGAAGTAATAATATGAGCTCTAACATGGAAAGTAAGCGTTTCCGGACATATGTCCACATAACATATTTTCTTTCTTTGTGTGTGAGGAATGTTTCCTGAAAGTTTGGCCGTACCTTTTTGTAACACCCTGTATTCCTTGTTATTTATAATTTTATTTCCAGACTATCTGATGATGAGTATCTCCGGAAACGGGTCAGATAGAGCCATTGGTTTGTTAACTAATGGAATTTAATTTACCAATCAATCCAGCAATTTTACAGTACTCGTATTAATTTAAAACAAACACCATTTTTGCATCACGTACATGAGCAAATAAATCTCTGTTGGGAGAAATGCATTAATATTGGTGGGATTATCTTGAGAAGCAGTTCGTGTCACCTCGTTTCAATCTTAATTCAGCACCAACGTTAAGACTGAAATCATATGGCACAGTACTGTCTATTAAGTCCTTTTATACGGCGTTCTGCTGGTGGACTATACCCGGAAAGCGTAAACAAATAAATTTTTGACAAATGGACTGTCCTTGTTAGCGACCGAATGAAGTGGGCAGAAACTAATTTCGAGTATACACATACCGGTTGTATGATTTCTGCACGATTTAATGTCGCAACCGATATTCACGACTGATGATCACAGCAGTCCGCTGTACGCTTACTCCTCTCTGAACACGATTTAATATCTTCCACAGCAGGCTGTGACTTTCTTGTGGAGGCGACAGGAGTATCAGATTACTGCATTACTGTGCACCCACTTCTCCTCTCCGCAATTCGACTATGCATTTCTCATAAATTACGACTCTAAATAGAAATTAAAGTTCTGTTTTGTGAAGTTATTTCCCCGTTTTAGCTTTGGTGAAGAGATATTTTAAAGAAGACTTGTCAACGATAGGTAATCAAAACAGCTTGGTCCGAACCCCTGAAGTTTTAGACAAGTCTAAGACCAGTAAAAATAATTGCAAATATTACTGATCAGCTCATGTTTATTTGAAAACAAATGGTGTCTATAAACATAACAAAGTCAGAACGAGAAACAGAGATGCCAACTAATGTCCTCATAGCCCATTTGTCTCTTTTGGAGACCAATTTTCCAAGTTTCCCGTCGCAGTTGCGAGCGTTGACGAAGCCATGGGGTGTACGTGGTCCATCTACTGCAATGACAAGAGACTATTTAGTTGCTACCAGTTACTGTTGCCAAACTTCTAAAATTTATTAACAGTGGTGCATGCTGACAGATCTTAGGTGCTGCCCAGTGTGAATTAAGTAAGTATCGCAACGTAACTTACACTATTCAACACAGCCTGCGTAGAGACAACATTTACTTCACGGGCATAGTTTTTCACATAAATAATGATTTATTTACGCTCTGTAGGTCGTGATTAATAGTTTTGCGTAATGAATGACCCATTTAAATATTGCTTACACTGGAAGGAAGACTTTTATCGGTGTTTACGAAATACCACATAAGTGAAAATCCGCTACGGTCGCAGGTTCGAATCCTGCCTCGGGCATGGATGTTTGTGATGTCCTTAGGTTAGTTAGGTTTAACTAGTTCTAAGTTCTAGGGGACTAATGACCTCAGCAGTTGAGTCCCATAGTGCTCAGAGCCATTTGAACCCAATTTGAAAATCAAAGAAAGTCTCTTGAAGACGGCATCAAACGGAATACGAAAATCTCAATTGTCGTGCTGTAAATACGATTCAAATTACAAAAGAATTCATGTTTGTAGTATGTATGAGGGCTATTGAGAAAGCAAAAATGTTCAAATGTGAGTGAATTTCTAAGCGAGCAAACTGCTGAGGTCATCGATCCCTAGTCATACACACTACCTAAACTAACTGAAACTTACTTATGCTAAGAACAACACACCCATGTGCGAGGGAGGACTCAAACCTCCGGCGGGAGGGGCAGCGCATCGGCGACATGGCACCTCAATCTGCTTGGCCACTCTGAGCGGCTTCAGAAAGAAAGCTGATGAAGCGTTGCAGAGATGTGTTCGACAGTGTCTCCGTTATGACCATCGATAGCGTCCCATCACTTCTTTCAACTCTGGAAGTACAGTGAGAGCGTAAAGATGCCTTGTGAACGGTGTGTACTGCCAAGTATGAGTGCCTGTGAGGGGCTTCGCCTGATTTCATGCAGCCCACACAACGTAACTGTCATGCACTTCCTTCTTCATGACAATCCTCGTCTGCACACTGCAGGGGCAGTAAGGATGCTCCTGCAACGTTTTCGATAGGAACTGTTTCGTCACCCATCGTACAGCAGGGACTTATCTTCTTCTGAGTTCCGTCTCTGGTCACGTGAACCGCTGGATATGAAGACAACATTTTGGCACAGACAACAAGCTGCGGATCGGCGTAGAGAACTGGCAACAAGCACAGGCGACTGCCTTCTATGACGAGGTTGTAGGGAAGTCGGTACAATGCTACGAAAAATGTGTATTTCAGAGCGGTGAGTGTGTGGAGAAGTAGCAGACAAACCATTTTTGATTTTCGCCATGATTTATATTTCACGACCGATCGGACCTTACTTTCCGAACACCACTCGAATGTTAAAACTAGCGTTCTAGTCTTCTTTACGAAAACTTTTTAGTCGCGAAGATCGCAAGAAAGAATGCACCTATTTCTAGTTTCAAAAAGAAATAAAATGACGATCTTCATATCACATAATAGAAAGTAGTATCTAAATCGACTACTCAAACACGACGCTTGGTCACAAGCATATTTACAATTCCCAACTCGAAAATCCGAAACTACAATTTTTGACTTTGAAATTGTAAACACGATGGTGACAAAGCGTTTTGCTTCAGTAGTCGATGTAGACACGGCTTTCTATTAAGTGATCAGGAGATGCCCGGTTCTCCTAGAGAACGATAGGACACTTCATTTATAGATCACCCCCCACAACACTAACATCGTCAGGTACTTTTATTATGCTGCATCTGTAGGTATCTCCAGAATAAATCATAAATCTTCTGCTGTCAACTGAAATAAGAGTCATTGTTCATGAACTATGTATTACGATAAGCTCATAATTTTAATCACTAGTAGTTTGAAGGAATAGATGTTGTACTTTGATTCTTGTTCATTTTTACGTGGGGTAGAGCCGTCACAAAACAGTGACTGAAAATACGATGACATTAATATCTTATCACAGATGTCTGAACTAATGTGCAATAATCATCTATATTCTCTTAAAAGACAAATAAGCCACTGCAACGTGCACTTCCATCTTTGTTTTACAAAATTAGATAACTTGCATCGAATCACTGCATTGTTGGTTGTTTGGTTTGGGGGAAGGGACAAAACAACGAGGTCATCGATCCCGTTGATTGTATTGCCTCAAAAAATAAAAAAATCGTGACTTTTGACGGATTATAAGTTTTTCCGAATCTGCTAAAATGAACAACTTTTATGGGCGGCAGGAGGATGACAGCTGATATGCATCCCCAGTAATTCTTGAGTACCAATGTGTACACTAACTGACAGTCTGGTGTTTACTTTTTAGTAGTATTTCACATTCTGTAAACATTTAAAATGATATAATGCAATTCCTTAGATTTCTTTCTGTCTGTGGCTCACATCCGAAGCCCTAGCAATGACTTACATGATGTTTTTCTTAACATAACTGCCAAAAGCCGAGATGCTGGCCGATTTCTACCTTTTACATTCCTAGAGATGTGGCTAAAGTGTCCTTGTCACAGAAAAGGCTAATTCCAAACATTTTGCGTAAGAGCTTTCAACTTTGCTGAAATTATCAAGGCGCAATTATATACTCATTACACAATTACACGTATACACATATAATAACAATTACACAACTCACAGGATACATTACTTAGACTTCTATGTTTCTATGGTGTTGTTCATAGTCAGATAATTGTAACGATCAGGTAGAATCGACTTAAGTTCAGTAATGTATTTTCTAGGTGCACTGAACGAAGCCTCACTTAGACGTCTAACAGCCCACACATTTAGCATGATTTGAGTGGCAGCACTTCAGTGAGATTTTGAGAGCCACACGAAAATAGGTTTCTGTTGATGGAAAAGCCGAGAACAGGAGATATCAAAGATTTGTTTGGAAACTCTGTGGTTGTCAACTTACTTTCGGAATTATACTTGAAATGTCCTTTAAATTCATTGGCTATTTTATTGTAATTTTGATAAAACTTTCTGAACGTAATGAGTGACAGAGAGGAAAATTGATTTTGTGATTGCAAGAAAGTTATTTTACTCGTAAATTGCTATACTTTCTCTTATCTTTCGCTTTGTGAACAATATGTTATTCCTTCTGCCTTAACTGCTACTACAGCACTGAGAGAATATTCTAAACGTGGGCATTTCACTACCTCTGTGATATCGCTTTTGTTTGCTTATGCGAATTCGACTTTTACCACAGGGTAGAGCATCGCTGAAAAAGTGGAATATGTAAAGTCATTTGCATTTGCTCTTGTCTAATGCAGCTGAAATGGACCCGAATGAAATTCAGTGAAACCACCTTAGGAAAACCTCAGAGTTCATACTGCAGTTTTCGTGTGGAATGAACGGGCAATTCTTTAAAATCGAAAGTTGTATACTGGCATGTGGCAAACTAAATTATTTATAACTACAATATTACTGTTGTTAATTGTCCATCCTGAGGAACTCTTTGGTAGTTTAGTTTCGCTGTTTTTTGAATCCTGAACTGGAAAGAGGGAAGCATGTAATGTTTACCCATGCGGTATTCTCCTTTACGTCTGGTGTTCTCTTAATGTTGATATTAAAAAGAGAACTTCCAGTCTTTCCTTTACCAAGTCTTCAACTGACGTTTCAGCTGCAGAGATGCGCTGTAAATCTATTTTTCTCAAGATGTCTTTAGCAAAATTTCCTATCTTGAAGCCCATTCCTTCTAATACATTAATCCTCCCGACGTTCCCATCATTAAATGCAATAACTGCATCATAAGTTTCAATTCTGACAACTGTAGCAGACGCAAATGTGTTTTTAGGGCATTGTTTCCACATGAGTGAAATTAGAGACGCATTTAGATTTTGGGTTTTGCCATGGACACACTTTTTGAGATGAGCAGGATCGGCCAGAAACATGTAAGTGGGCTTGACAAGATCCAGGATACAATTTGGAAGCCTCTCCTTGTGAATGTAGGGGTTGTTATCTCTCTGAGCTTGGTGTGGCAGGGTAGCCGCGTCACACTTTTAGTTAATTTTCAGGCACTTCGGATGAGATTTCAACACTGAAACTGAGGCGACTTATTGTCCATGAGTTGTACTAACACATAAAAATCAAATCGATAGTTGACATTTTTGGTCAATTTCATAAACGTTCCCCCTTATCGTTCTGTGCAAGTAGTCAGCTCTGGCATCTGTGTGTCTTGAAATAAATTTCAGACACTGATGACTTACGATATAAGGCTGTCGTTATACTTGAGACGCCAGCAATTGATGGAATGTTCCATTAGAATTATTTGCGGAATTTGTGCGTAACTCATGTATATTTTTGTTAATATGATGTTTAAAATAATGTAGTTTGTCCGGTGATACGCTGTGTATCTTATGCAACATTTTATGCCTATTTGTGTGTACTTAATGTAATCTTTAGTCATTGACTGTTATGCATGACACCAACTAAGTCTGTCACGCCAGTAATATACGAAACGTGGGCATGATGTGTCCTGTCGAGAGTCTGAAACTCCTTGGATGAATATGTATAAGTGGCAACAAATTACCAGCTGCTATTAATTACCGTGTTTTTGCACTTAGAGCAAAGTTCAGAATATGGTCATAATAGGTGTCACTGCAGTGTGAACCCTTTAGCAAAATGACAGAATATGGCTTCTTTATACTTGTAATTAAGATTGATTTGAAAATGGTATGAAATAAAAATGTTACATATGTAAGTAAGAAATTTGTACAGTAATGTTTTATCTTAATGTGAGGTGCGCAAATTGCTATTTAGACATGGTGATGTAAGCCGACAATGTAGGGCTTTTCCATTTTGGTTGTACAATTGCTTGACAATGACGCTTAGTCGAAATTAGCTAATCGCACGATTAAATAAAGATCACATTATAGCCTACTACGGACCGTGTTTACGTTTACAGTCTCGGCAAACAGCTAGCTAAACAAACATTCCAAATAAGTTACAACCAACCTGGCAAACGCCGATTAACAGATTATATTAACAGTTTCAAGAATAGTGCAATTTAAATACTGGCAAGCACTGACAATAAGCAAATTGACGTAATCAAACTAGAAACATAGATTAAGCTGATTTCAAACAAGCATCGAAACTTCCCTTGGGGGTTGAAATGCTCGTTCTATTAATAACGTATGGTCAGATACCAGTACAAGAGGGCCCACAGTCCCAAAGAGAGTCCAAGAATCAGGTAAAGGATGTCGCCTTACAAAACCCTAGGGAGTCAACACAGAAAATTTTACAGCTCTCCGGCAGTGCACCACGTATTCTAACAGATCTGTACTGATCAATATCTTAAAGATAATTAAAAGAGCACATTGATCATGAATGTTCATCATGGCACAAGTGGTACGTGCGACCTCCGTCTCATTCCCGCCACTTGCACATTCGGTGACAACAATAATGTTAGGCACCATTTGGCATGGAGAACTACTATTAAAATTAAACAATGAGAAACTATCACCACAATCGTGTCACCTGGGGATTAAACTAAGCTACTTTTTAGGAAATAATCAAAGAGGGCTAAGTAACACAGAGGTGGGCGGGCTCAAACAATTTGTGTGAATGATACAGACCACACTACGACAGATTCAAACTTCCCGGAAAGCACCAATTCACAACTCAGGAAAGAATGACATAGTGCAGGGCATTAACAACATAGCCCGCTAACGCTGCGAAACTATGTCACACAACCCGGCCATACCATAGGAAAGAGGTACCCTTACAGTGCGTCGGGATCGGCTAATGATAATCGAAGTCGTTCCCTTCGCAACGGTTCCCTGAGAGCCAATCGGTCAAGACACCGACCACCGGCATGTGGCAAAATCTTTTTCTCCAAACGACTTCCTTCCTATACGTCCCCCCGGTGGCTGACTGATACTCCAATGGCCCGCCTCGCAAACATTTCAAACAGGAAGACGCGGCGCAAATGCGTCGCCCGGTGCCCAAAGGGAAATGGGAGATACGATCAACAGATCTAGTTGATAAGAGGGTTTTCAGTGATCTGTTGTAATATTTACGGTAGTGGAGTTAACTCTATAAAGTAATACATTTAGGGGCAAAAAGTCGTGGAGCCGACATGGGTCACCCATAGTTCACTGCTCTGAGGACACCGTACTACTTTTTAAAATTTCATCTACAACCCTAAAGAGACAAGTTGGTGGACAAGATATTCTTCCTGATTTGTGGGCGACATGTGATATCATTAAACAACAGAACGAGCTGTGAGAGCTTTATTGAATTAAACGAGCTAGGAGCTTAGGGTACGCAAAATGGATGGATTCATTTGTATACTCCCAATAATGATACGATGTTGCATTTGTCGTTTGTTCTCTAGTTAATGAGAGGGTTTTCAGTGAACTATTGTAATATTTACGGTAGGGAGTTACTGTATAAAGTATTACATTTAGGGGCAAAGACTCGTGGAAGTTACAGAAACCGATACCGATGTACCTACAAATATGATTGGTGATTCTTGACGTCTTTTCATTCATTGTCAGTAACGATATGTGTGTTTTTAGACTCCCAGACAGTACAGATGTTTTCATCACGTCGTTTCAAGTCCCATGATGGGACTCCTAGCTAGTGCTGAAAAATAATTTGGTAGTTAAAGTGTGTTGTTGTTAAGCACCTGAACAACGATATGTGAGTTGATTCTCTGTCCTTACTGTACTGTTTGTCATGCCATATTTAAGTGGAACATGCGCATATCACTCTTCTGGCAAAAGAAACATATCTAATATCCATTCGTGGCTAGAAAACAACGTTGTCGGGTTCCGTGTTCGAATCCTGGGAAGCCAGCAGTTATTCATTTTTCTCGTCACTACAGTTTTAAACGTCTCGCGACTGCTGAGAAAATTCGACACGTGGCCAGTGTCTGTTCTGACATAGCGATCTGATTAATTGATGAGTTCCAATCGCCATCCAGTAGCCATATTACGTCATTTTAATTTTTTTACTCGGAAATGAAACTATATTTAACATATTTCGTGGTTACTCAACAGAGAATTACTAATAATTGCCCTGATCACCACAAAATTTCTGGTCATGTAATTTAATATTAGGATTTTCTAACTAATAGTGGCTAAAATGTGTTATTTCACGTCTCGTTATTGTTAGTTAGCAATGATGATTAGTATTCAGCTCGGGTCTTTAATTTTTATCTTTCGTTTTTGATATCACGTTGTGATAGTTAACAAGTATGATAGGTGGCTCCCTATATGCACATAGATCAACGTGCCATCGTTATTATAGTGAAATTAATAGTGATAAGTTGTTGACGATGTGGTCTGACGCTGTTATCTTGGTTTTTGCATGTGATTGGTTAATTGATCAATTTATGTTTAAGCACTCGCCAAGTGAACGACAGTTAATGGATGGAAAATCTTGTAGAGAACATTGGTACAAGAATGACTGGAGTGTTAGAGTTACAGTCATTATTTGTGTTGGGTACTAATGAAAGTGTAGTCGAACTTTACAAATGTCATTTCGTCTAAGTAAGTTGAGTTTAGAAGCATTATGGACTGTCTCAGGTGTTTCCTGATATTTGTAGCTACTTACACATGGAGCTGTTGTCATACAGAGCTGTGTTTCTTGGCAGTCACGCATGGCAACCGTTTTGTAATGGCATGCGTCTGTACTGAAATAATATTAGAGGACTTGCAAGATAATTGTGTTACGTGGGCCACGTGTAAACCAGGCGAAACTGAATTCAAATCATTCAGATAATTTTGAGTATCGTGGTTCATGGCACAAGAATCAGTGTAGAGTGTAGCCACCACTATTTTACTTCAGGGAAGTTACATAATGGACAAATTAATACATTGTATTGTTACTGCTCAATTATCCTTCATATCATCCACACCCAGGATAAACTCCAGGCATTCGAATATAAAATCTTTCAGGGGACGTGTCTATTCTCTCGTGTCGTGCTCTCTCTCACCTCTACTGCGGTGATACGTTTGTAATACACGTCATAAGCTGTTAGTTTATTTGCAAGATAATTGCTTGGTGAGATACAATAACATATTAATATAAAAAATTCGTTATTCTCTTTCCGATCTACTGCAAACAACACTCCAATCCACTGCAAGTAATCATGTGCGGTAATACATACCGGCAACTTCGGAGACGGTTTACGGTGTTACTCGTCCAAACTAGATTGCGATTTTCCTTGCGCTGTGACAAACATATTCCTACTTCACACCTTGTTGCTTCGACCACTGATGGACATGTTTTCAGATTGAGATTTTTCCATTCTGGCTTCCATTTCACTTTCGATATCTCTTTCCTCTTGCTGGTTTTCACCAGATATGTTCTACGGTTTTACATTTCACTTTTGGAGTGTTTATGAATGCAACATTGCTTATTTGGCCCGTGTAGCGCTTGTGCCCAGTCACACTGTACCTCATAAGGTGTACGCATAGCTCAGAGTTACCATTAACGCATGTGTATATCGACATTATTGTCCAGTTGGAACGTTTCAAATGCAATAGTAATTCTTAGAGGATATAAACTGCTGAGCTGAAAACGGGGACGTGTACTGCATCTACGCAAATCTCTGTAAAGCCTTCTCAACTAGAATCAAGCTATCCATTACGAAAGATGACTTCCCGAATGCGCACTGAAAGTGGCTTTTGTAGTGTCGATATTAATAAGCGGAGCTTAATAATCAGCTCTAGGGTCTTCTGTAAGCGATTTCAGAAAGTGACATCATATAAATTCGTTCTAGGATAGCTTTTATAATTGCTCTCCTTTATCAGTAAGCCTGTAATGTTTGCGCCCATATTACTTTAACAAAAATACAAACGATATCTTCAAACGGTTTAACAACCCAACAGATCACACAATGTGCTACTCTATGTACAACTGATACTGGGGCTGCACGCTCTTCAACAGGTTATGCTGTGTGAGTTTCTCAGTTTTAGAAGTGGCTGTTGTGTTTTACTTTCCCCAGTCAATTTCCTGCATTATGCATTTATGAACTGGTAATATGGTGTCTTAATTGTCTTTAGACGCTATTCTGTAAATGGAATTAGCAGTTAAACCTGCAATGTTGGGTGAAGAAGTTAAGAGATCCCTTTCATCGACTACGTATTGACCTTCTCACCTTGAATCCAAACAGTTGCGGCTAGTGGCGAACGATCAAGAGTATCCAGAAACTCTACACGAATCATTTTCCTGGTCTCTTGAAATTTTCACTGTGGCTCTGCTGTCATGTAATACGGCAGCCTTTTGGGGTGCTATAGAAATACAAATTCCTTATCATGTTTTTTCGGTCCACATGGTCCGAAAGGCTTGATCTAGTAAACAGTCGTAATTTCATCTTTTTCAGAGAAAGCAGTAAGGAGAATCCATTTCTGTTACAATAAAGAACCACCATCCTCGCTGTACTTTTAGATTCTTCATTAGTGGTACCTGGCGGAAAATATTTCAGTCACAGGAAGAAGTTGTATTATTTTAAAACCTTCAAATGGTCTGAGTTATTCGATCCATGATTGTCTCGTAGGTAGAACTGAATAAGTGTTTTACAAAAGTTCCCAAAAGATCTATTTCAGATTAAATAAGTTATAGCATGGCATACGGTTCGCCTATGGCATCATGCATCCCGTAAGCATTTATCCACCCTCTAGCTGACACTGTGTCGAGCTATTTCGTCATGATGCGAGTAGTTATCACCCGTTTGACACCCAATACTGAATGAAGTCCCCCACAAATCTTTCTTGTACGCTACAACACACAACGATGTCGCTCCTGCAAGTTTAACGAGGTCATCAACCTTAGTTTGATTAGGTCATTATTTCAGTTTTTACCTGTTTGTTGGAATTCGACAAAGATTTTTCCTTCTTCTTGTAGTAAGCAAGACACACTCCATTGTATTTCTAGGTATCATTTTATTTTTGCAAGTGATTTCTACGAAAACTGGTTTCGAGGTGGATACCGAGTAATCAACATAATACGTCTGAGAGGACGATGTCCGCTTTCCTAACGTCTCTTTGTTGCATAAGGTGTGAACGGCGAAATTAAATGCAGATAAAATAAGACCTATGAATACTGCTGAAATTAGAGTACCTACTACATATGGATACGTAGTTCCTTTATCTAGTGGAAGACGGTTGTCCGGAGAAGAATAAGTCTAAGAGTCAGCGAAAATGACAAACACTATACGACAGAGCAATGTCGGAATGTTTTCAGGCATGTGAGTTATTAACAAAGAACTGTAAGCTGGACAGACTAGAGATACTTAGAAGAGGGCGTATTAAAAAGTTTTGAAGTACGGACGGTTAGTATGTGAGAAATAATGAGATCTTGGTAAACATATAAAATATCAGAAGTAATCGCAAATGGAAGACAACTCTACCGAATGAATAAAAACAACCTAACGAAACAAATACTCCTGCATTTTAGGAAACAGACGTGAACAATGGCATTGGCGGTAGAAATAAGGAAAAAAACTTTGAAGGAAACATGAAAGAATAGGAAATAATAGAAAGAAATATTTTTAAGTGCAACATGCAAAGTTTAAAAAGCATTCAAAGCAAACGAAATAAGAAATGCAGAATAACATGAACAAAAAAAGGAAAGCACAACTCGTGGGAAAGAACAGGATGCAGTATAGAAAGAGGAAGTTTAGTATTCTATCCATCTTCAGTAACTGTAGTATATAATGAAATAATAAGCAACCATTTGCATAAAAGAAACTGAATTTCCTTTCCGGTTTCCTAAGAATATATATATATATATATATATATATATATATATATATATATATATATATATATATATATATATATATATAAGCAATAAGTAACACAATATTGCTTATTGTTCTGGGTATTACTAAGGAAACCGGAAAGGAAATTCAGTTTCTTTTATGCAAATGGTTGCTTATATATATATATATATATATATATATATATATATATATATATATATATATATATATATATATAAGAGCAGTAAAGTAACACAGTATTGCTTATTGTTCAGTATATTTCATGGCATTTTGCTGTACGCAATTGATTGTAGACATTCTGTAGGACACTAAGTGCCCGAAACCGGTAAAGAAATTAAATTTCTTGGTTGTTTGTTATTTCATTACAAACAGAAAATAAAAATGATACGCTGTTGTGACAAATAGCTTATCCCTCGAAAAAAAAAATCCCAGTGATAAATGTAAGGTGTCTCTCTTCTTCGGCTGCACAAAATGTAGTCAGATATCTACGTTAAATTGTGAAAAACTAAAACGATTATTTTCAGCGTCGACATGATAAAAATGTTAACGTTTTAAGAAGTTCTTACTCCCTGTGGAACATAAAGACACTAATTTCTCTGACCTGTGTCGATGTTAAAATATTTTTACGAACAGAAGCACGTCTCACATTCCGAGTGTTGTTAGGCACGTCTTTAACTGCTACAGTAGATCCTACAAGTGAACCGAAAGCACGAAATTGGCAAAAGAGGAGAAGGCCGCACAGTCCGAGAGGCAGGGATAAAGAGAAGTAAGCCATCCGCAAAATGAACGACCTCGCAAGCTGAAGAACGAGGGAGGGGGCTCGCTCGCCTCGTCCCATTGTCAGCCTGCCGCGCTCCGAACGCCATTTTGCAGGAAATTGTGTTTGTATCAGAGGCGCCGCTCTCTCATGGAGCCAGATACTAATAAAGGCCCTTCCGAGCGTAGCCCAGATTCACTGAAAGGGCGGCTTCGCACAACGTGAAAGGCGAAACGTGAAATGTCTGAGCGGTCTTTATGTGGTGTGTAACAGGATTCTCCTATCGTTTGAAGTCTGAGAGAAGGGGACGAATCAAGAAGCGATTCAGATCTGTCTACTGAAAAGGCTAGCGCCACTACAAAATGACGAATACGGTCAGGTGCGGTTAGCACTCACACTCTGACGGTTCCGTGCAAACTTAATTATGTACACTCCAGGAAATGGAAAAAAGAACACATTGACACCGGTGTGTCAGACCCACCATACTTGCTCCGGACACTGCGAGAGGGCTGTACAAGCAATGATCACACGCACGGCACAGCGGACACACCAGGAACCGCGGTGTTGGCTGTCGAATGGCACTAGCTGCGCAGCATTTGTGCACCGCCGCCGTCAGTGTCAGCCAGTTTGCCGTGGCATACGGAGCTCCATCGCAGTCTTTAACACTGGTAGCATGCCGCGACAGCGCGGACGTGAACCGTATGTGCAGTTGACGGACTTTGAGCGAGGGCGTATAGTGGACATGCGGGAGGCCGGGTGGACGTACCGCCGAATTGCTCAACACGTGGGGCGTGAGGTCTCCACAGTACATCGATGTTGTCGCCAGTGTTCGGCGGAAGGTGCACGTGCCCGTCGACCTGGGACCGGACCGCAGCGACGCACGGATGCACGCCAAGACCGTAGGATCCTACGCAGTGCCGTAGGGGACCGCACCGCCACTTCCCAGCACATTAGGGACACTGTTGCTCCTGGGGTATCGGCGAGGACCATTCGCAACCGTCTCCATGAAGCTGGGCTACGGTCCCGCACACCGTTAGGCCGTCTTCCGCTCACGCCCCAACATCGTGCAGCCCGCCTCCAGTGGTGTCGCGACAGGCGTGAATGGAGGGACGAATGGAGACGTGTCGTCTTCAGCGATGAGAGTCGCTTCTGCCTTGGTGCCAATGATGGTCGTATGCGTGTTTGGCGCCGTGCAGGTGAGCGCCACAATCAGGACTGCATACGACCGAGGCACACAGGGCCAACACCCGGCATCATGGTATGGGGAGCGATCTCCTACACTGGCCGTACACCACTGGTGATCGTCGAGGGGACACTGAATAGTGCACGGTACATCCAAACCGTCATCGAACCCATCGTTCTACCATTCCTAGACCGGTTAGGGAACTTGCTGTTCCAACAGGACAATGCACGTCCGCATGTATCCCGTGCCACCCAACGTGCTCTAGAAGGTGTAGGTCAACTACCCTGGCCAGCAAGACCTCCGGATCTGTCCCCCATTGAGCATGTTTGGGACTGGATGAAGCGTCGTCTCACGCGGTCTGCACGTCCAGCACGAACGCTGGTCCAACTGAGGCGCCAGGTGGAAATGGTATGGCAAGCCGTTCCACAGGACTACATCCAGCATCTCTACGATCGTCTCCATGGGAGAATAGCAGCCTGCATTGCTGCGAAGGGTGGATATACACTGTACTAGTGCCGACATTGTGCATGCTCTGTTGCCTGTGTCTACGTGCCTGTGGTTCTGTCAGTGTGATCATGTGATGTATCTGACCCCAGGAATGTGTCAATAAAGTTTCCCCTTCCTGGGACAATGAATTCACGGTGTTCTTATTTCAATTTCCAGGAGTGTATAAAGATAACAACAATGACTTTATGTGGTTTCATACCGTGGTGCAAGTCTTTCTATTAGAAGCCACTGTGTCCCTAAATTCCCCCAATTATCCAACCACACAAAGAGGATTTGGTTCAGGGTTACTACGAACCACGCGTTATTTCTGGCGACTGTTCCCTTGACTGAGAGGTGATGGCTAGGTTAAAACGAATACTGAAAAATCCGTGATACCGACCAGGATTCCATACCGCGACCTCTCGGCTTCCGATCACACGCCTTAGCGCTAGACCCCTAGACCTCAAATATATAAACATTCTTCTTCTACAGGCTTTGATGAGTTACGTTAGGAGTACCAAAAGGTGTGACATGTATAACAACATCTTTTGACTGCATTGGCTTAGAAGCTTAAATTTTTTACGCCGCCATGGGGCGGCATACCTCAGTATTTGGCATAAATTTTAGCTTTATACCTCTACCCGTTCCTAAGAAAAACGGGATTTAACAGACGGACAGACTGAAATACGGCCAACAAATGAAAAAAGTATATTTATGTGATATGATTAAAAATTTGGAATTTTCGGAGTTTTTTGCTCTATTGTGACACCTTGCCTCTTGCCGAGTCTTATGATTGTAGACGAACAGGATGTACCTCATAGATTTTGATGAGTGAGTTTGCGAGTATTAAGATATGTGACATAAATAGCCGTATCTTTTGACAGAATTGACTTAGAAGCTTGAATTTTTCATGCCATCAAGGGGCACTAGACCTTAGAACGGGATATAAATTTAAACCTGATACCTCTGACGGTTTCCCAGAAGAAAGTGGTCTTAATGGTCGGACACACAGACAGACAGACAAACAACGTGATACTATAGTGATTCCCTTTTCACCACTTGAGTTACGGCATCCTGATATACAGCCACCACTGCAGCCGAATATACTTCTGAAACGTGACAGCAAATCTTTTAAGGGTTAATCTTAAAGGGATCTTTCAGAAGGAAACAATGGCAGCTCTTAAGTAACTGAGTGACTGTTCCAAATATTTCACGAAGTATTAAGTGTCTAGGAGAAAACATCCAGTCTAATCGAGGAGGAAAAAAGCAATAAAAGCATAATTATTGTAATTAGACTTAGCATTACGGTTATCAAAACGTTTACAGTATTTTTTTTTATTTATGAATTAGGCCAGCTATGGACAGCATACAACTTAAGACTTATGGTCTTTCTTTTTTTTCCGTTCTTCCCAGTACTTCTTCGTTTTCTCGCCAACTGCTCGTCTCTGCTCATCTGTCCACACTCCCTTTGGTCGAGGTTTTGGCTCATCTCCTTCATAGTCTGCGTTTTCTATAAGTAGCCTAAATCGATTCCTGTCACATATTATTTCTTTTGTAACACCTATTTTGTTGGCGTCTTTCTCTACTGCTTCTATCCATCCTACAGTTTTTCAGCTTACTAACGTAATTAAAAATTTTCTTTGTAATCCGTGTTTCTTACATTCTTTTTAAATGTCCATAAAATTTTAGCCGTCTCTTCCTCATTGTATCTGGGATCTTTTCTGTATTTTTCTATAGGTCTTCATTTCTCCTTTTAATCCACCTATTTTCCTTGTTTTTCTCAGGACCGAGAATTTTTCTCTCTCATTTTTCTAGTTCTCTTAATTCATCACAATAAAGGATGACAGCCAAAAACAGTTGCAGGATAGAATTTTTTTATTAAAATTCTTGACCAAGGTTTCGGTACATATAAATATACCTTCATCAGAAGTAAAACTTCTAAAATTACATCATGCCATGGAGAATAATAAAACAATTATGCCAAAGGCGTCGTCAGTAATTTAAAACATCATCTCCATTTGTACAACATGTGTAATGGGCACAGGATCATAGCAAACAGTTTAACACCGTTACTTCGCCTAGTTCATAGGCGAAGTAACGGTGTTAAACTGTTTGCTATGATCCTGTGCTATGATCCTGTGCCCATTACACATGTTGTACAAATGGAGATGATGTTTTAAATTATTACTGACGACGCCTTTGGCATAATTGTTTTATTATTCTCCATGGCATGATGTAATTTTAGAAGTTTTACTTCTGATGGAGGTATATTTATATGTACCGAAACCTTGGTCAAGAGTTTTAATAAAAAAATTCTATCCTGCAACTGTTTTTGGCTGTCATCCTTTATTGTGAAGAATTTTAACAGTTGCTGCTGCAGCCATGTTTAAAATCTTGGTCTCTTAATTCATCTTTCTTATTCAATGTTTGGCACTCTGATACATACGTTGCTTGTGTCCTAATAACTGAATTATAATGTTTAATCTTCGCTTGTATGGATATTGATTTCTTGTTGTAGTAGTTTCGTGTTAATTTATATGCAAATTCTAACTTTTTTATTCTTTCTTTATTTGTTGTGTTATCCACTCCATTGGCTTGGATCCACTCCCCCAGGTATTTGAATCGATCAACTCTTTTAATTTTTCTGTACTTTGTTTTCTTAAACTATCTGTATTTTGTTTGTGTTCTATGTACTCGGTTTTTTCATAGGATATTTTTAGCCCAGTCTTTTCAGTATTCTCGTGTAACAGATGAAGCATAACTGTTGCGTCTGTTCACTTTTCAGTTATCAATGCCATATCATCTGCAACGGCTAAACATTTCACTTCCAATTTGTTCTTTCCTTGGCCATGCTTATACCCTTTCTCCCTCTGTTTTTTAATGTTCTTTCCCATGTTTTTACTATTTTATCTAAAACCAAGTTAAAGAGAATTGGGGACAGTCCGTCTCCTTGTCGAACTCCTGTTTTGATTTTGAATGGTTCAAAAATTTCGCCTTGAAACTTAATTCTTGATGTTGTATCTGTGAGCGTTTGTTCATCAAGTCTTCTGGTATTTTCACCTATCCCTGATTCATAAAGTATCTAGAATAGTGTTCGTCTGTCAACTGAGTAGTAGGTCTTCTTGAAGTCTACGAAAGTAACTCCTATATTTTTATTTTGTATAACTCTCACTCTCAAAATTGTTTTTAAACTAAGGATCTGTTCGGCACATGATCTACCTTTTCTAAATCCTGCTTGATAATCTCCTATATTAGGTCCTGCTTGTTCCTCTATTCTATTTGAAAGTGCTTTAGAAAGTATTTTGTATGTCACTGTAACAAGGATATGCCCCTGTAGTTGTTGGTGTCTAGTTTTTCTCCTTTTTTTATGGAGATGGTGGATCAATGCTTGTTTCCAGTCACTGAGTATGATTCCTTTTTTCCAAATGTCTTTCATTACTTTGTGAATTTTCTGCCATGCGGATAAGCCCCCTAGTTTCCACATTTCTGCTACTATCTCATCCTCACGTGGTGCTTTGTTATTATTCAATGCTTTGACAATCTTTTATATTTCTTCTACTGTAGGTCATTCCGATGGTGGATTTGCATGATGTGGTTTTTTAAATAGTAACCTGTCATTAGGCTCCTCACAATTTAATAGATTTTCAAAGTATTCAGCTAAAATTTGGCTGTTCTCTTTATTGCTTAAAACCATGTTTCCATTTTTATCTTTAAAATGTAAACTTGGAGACTGATATCCTGTTAAAACTTCTCTGAAAGTCTTATAGAAGTCTCTAGTTTTGTTCCTTTTAAAGTCTGAATCCATATCTTCTAATCTGTCTTTGTCATAATTTCTTTTCACTGATCTGATGATTTTTGCTGTCCTTTTCCTTTCTTGTTTAAACTCTTCCCAGTATTCGTGATTATTATTACTGTTCCATTTTTTACAAGCCTTTAGTCGATTGTCAATTGCTTCATGATACAGCTTGTTCCACCATCTGTGTTTTGGTATTCTTCGTGGCTGTCCCATTTCTTCAACTTACTCTAGCATTGTTTAATTTCTTCCCAACCATCCATTTTTCTTGTGTTTAGTATATGACAGAATTTGTCCTGATTTTGCCTGAGAACTTCACTGTTTACTCTTGGAAATCTTCTTGGTTTTGGTTTAGGTTTGTTCAGTTGGAACATGGTCTTTATTTCTGTCAGATAATGGTCTGAGCCTATGTTTAGGCCCTTCCTCACTCTGACATCCAAGATTTTCTTGTAGTTGCGAGCCGTTATTGCCACATGGTCCAACGGCTATTCACCTTGATTCGGATTAGGTGATACCCACGTTTTTTTTCTTTCTTGCAAGTTTCCTGAAACATGTCGACATTTGTTTTAGATTAAACTGTTTACAAAAATCTATGAGTCTTTCCCCATTTCTGTTGGTTCTTGCATGTGCTGGATTATCTCCAACTACTGATTTCAATTTGTTTTCTTTGCCAACTTGTCCATTAAAGTCTCCCACAAAATTTTTTATATATTCTTTTGGTAATATGGATGTTTCGTATTCTAGCATTACGCAAAAATCTTACAATTTGTCAACATTTGTTCTGTTATGTTAGTTAATAGGTGCATGTGCATTTATAACACTGTAACGTTTATTGCCTGACTTGAACATCAGAAATTAAATTCGTTCTGATGTGGAGCTAAAATTAGTTATTGATTCCGTAAGTTGCTGTTTGATCATAAATGCGGTCCCTAATATAGTCGTATTATTAGAATTTTTAATGACTGGTTTGCCTTTGTACATCCTGTATCAACCTGACTCAAATGCATTTTCATCCAGATACCTTGTTTCTTGAAGAGCTAATGTAAGTATGTTGCGTTGATTCAGAGTGTCCGTTAGGTGTTTTAGTTTTCCAACTTTCATAAGTGTGTTGATGTTCTGAGTCCCCAGTAGTTGTTTTTGCTTGGGTCTTTTCTTTGAAAAAGTACTAGGAAGCTCCGACTCTTCCTTACATGATGTTCTAGGCTCTCCAGAATCGAAAGGCCTAGTTGCACCGCCATGAATAGCGATGGAAGATTGGTTACTTCCTGGAACAGTTTTCCTTTTGAAATTTACCATCATGTCTTATGTTAAAGTTTTGTTTGGAGAAAGGTAGTTGATCCTTTCGATAGTAAAAATTCAGGAATTCAGCTTAGAATTATAAGTGAGGCTGCCATTAACACGTGGGACAGACGCCTTTTGTAATAATAATAATAATAATAATAATAATAAACCCCGTGGAGGCCAAGGAAAAGAATTGGCCTGCGGTATGTTCCGCCAGTCGTAAACGGCGACGAAAACAACAGACCACTAATAGGGCTAGACCCTCTTTTAGTGTGAATAGTTGGTTCAGGACAGAACTAATGAAGCCTCGGACAAGCGCTGTCGTGGTCGGAGATGACGCTTGAACCCTATGCCCATCCACAATGGTAACGACACTGATAATCACACTAAAAATGATTTAAATCCAAATAGAGGTGTTTTGCGGGATATGCTTTCTGCAAGCACTCTAGAAGGAAAACAAAAACAGAGGATGAGATGGTCAAATGAAGTTAACTGGCACCTCCTGTTATTACCAAGCAACAAACCTTGGAACCAACACAATTGGATACAGATCACAAGTATACACAACTATTATTACTAGATACCCAGAATTAAAAAATTTAACAGAACAACGACTAGCTGATCAGATTCATGTAATAAAAAAAAATAACAGGATACCCCAGTCAGAATTAGAAAACATCAAACAACAAGTACAACAAATACTGGAACAAAATAATGTGCAATTAGAAGAGAAAGAAAATACAGTAATGGACTCAAACATCCCAGAGCAAACAAACAAAGAACAACACGCATCACTTAAACAATCAGAGGAAAACGAAATCTTAAGACAGCTACTAGAACACGCACAAATAGAACACGAAGTGACCCACATGTTAGATGTAGAAGACAAATTTCAGCTGACATATATAGAATTCAAAGACACAAATACAGACATGAGACCATTCTTGCATAGACCCCCAAATAACCCAAAGGTCGAAACAACAATAACAATTATCAACACAATCATACATAACAAAATAAATGAAAATACAACTATGGAAGAGTTAAAACTACTGGTTTATATAGGAGCACTCACTACACTAAATATACAGACTAGGCAGAGATCAGAACCAATCAACACACAGAAGAAACCCACAAAACCAGCACGACAACACAGGCTACAGATAAGAATAGAAAATATGAGAAAAGACATCGGACAGCTAACACAATTTATAAGAAATTAAATATCAGACAAAAAACGAAAAAGGTTGGGTAAAATCTCACAACAGGAAGCGATAGAGCAATTAGATGAAAAGAAGCAGAAATTACAAGCATTGGCCAACCGACTTAGAAGATACAAAAAAAAGTGAAAATAGATAGAAACAAAACCAAACATTCTACACAAACCAAAACAAATTTGATCAGACTATAGATAACAAACATGTTAAAATAGGCAATCCACCAACCATAACAGACATAGAACACTTCTGGAGCAACATACGGTCAAACCCGGTGCAACATAAAAGGCATGCACGGTGGATACAAGCAGAAACAGACACATACAAGATGATACCACAAATGCCTGAAGTGATAATTTGGCAACATGAAGTCACCCGAGCAATTAATTCTACGCAGAATTGGAAAGCCGCTGGAAAAGATAAAATAGCAAATTTCAGGCTAAAGAA
This sequence comes from Schistocerca nitens, assembly GCF_023898315.1. NCBI lineage: Eukaryota > Metazoa > Arthropoda > Insecta > Orthoptera > Acrididae > Schistocerca > Schistocerca nitens. The sequence continues at coordinate 24,908,070 of NC_064620.1, read as the reverse complement.
GTTCACCTCAACACATTCACATCTAACTTAATTATTTAACAGTTACATTGCAGACCCATACACAGTCCCTGATACACTTACACAAGGAATAACTTATATGAAACCTAAAAATCAAGCAGACACAGCAAACCCAGCAAAATATCGCCCCATAACATGCCTACCAACAATATACAAAATATTATCTTCAGTCATTACACAGAAATTAATGACAGATACAACACAGAACAAAATTATAAATGAAGAACAAATAGGCTGCTGCAAAGGAGCACGAGGATGTAAAGAGCAACTGATAATAGATGCAGAGGTGACATATCAAGCTAAAACTGAACAAAGGTCAAGACACTACGCATACATTGATTACCAAAAAGCTTTTGATAGTGTACACCTCTCATGGTTACTACAGATATTGGGCGTAAAATAAAAGCCCACTGAAGTTGCTACAACTGCAGTGAAATATGTTTGGGATAATAAACTAAACTGTGTTTTGCTAAAGGCAGACCACATCCAAAAACACGGACAAAAGGGCTTCAACCTCAAGATGATTATAGAGAAATTCGTTTATTTCCTTGAACAACGTGACAGAGTCTGAAATGTGCTAGTAATAACATGGTTATGAGATCATAGAATGCACTGATGAACTTCGTAAAATTCCAGCAGGTGTTTTTGACAGCATGCAACCATTGTACAGGGACGGAAAATAGCTCGAAATTTGCAGTGTAGGAGAGAGACCAGCAGTTTCACAAACTCAGTAGCGACAATGAGTTTTCTGCCACTTGGGACCCAATGTAAGTGCTAAATATTTTATCACAAGTTCCTGTCTTTTAAAGTAGGAGTACCATCCCTTTAGTAACTGCAATGAATGGGGTTCTGTTGCTTTCTTATGTTAATTGCGGGTACCAGGAGAATATGTGACGTCTTCACCAACCTAGCTGCGCCGTATGCCTCGTCGCTAGTAGAAGCTATTGCAGGTCATTTCCTGATTGTTCTGTTAGGCAAAAAGATTATTATATTGTTCATGAGAGCTAGTTGAGATGTTCATAATTCACGTCGACGATAGTAAAAATTAACGTCTAAAGTAGAGAATGGTTTTTGCCTCAGCAAAGTTCAGTAGTATCTCAGAATAATTTGTAACGGAGTTCTCATTTATTTTGGTCTGCTTCAGAGCTACAAGAGGAATGGTGGCGTATTTTGACGTGAGGTGAACAGTGAGTTTCTGCAAAAATATATGATTATATTTTTGTTTGATGAGAAGCCTTCATTGCTAATTGAGAATTCTCAGAAAATGTTGAATGTATACAATCTGTGACTATCGAAAGCACATACGAGTTTTTAACTAGAGACAGCATGTGTAGAAGAAGGTATTTACTGAAACTTTCTGGCACATGAAAACTGCATGCCTGACTGGGCTGCTAACCCGACACCTTCGCCTTTAACAGGCGATTGCTGTGAGAATGAACTCTCGAATCATGAGTCATGACCGTCACGTCACAGCTTTCCTTCTGACTGTGCCTTGTCTCGCAGCTTTCTAATTTCTCAGAAGATGTCCTGTGTACCATCTTGGATTAGCAGTCTTGAAATCAAAAGTAATGCCGAGGACATGGCTTAACCGAAGTCTGGAGGACTGTTTCCGTCATGAAATTTTTCTCTAATGTGTAGTGTGTACTAATATCAAACTCCCTTAACATAAAAACTGTATGCTGGATCGGGCATGAACCTGGGAACTTTGCCATTCACAGGCAAGTTCTGTATATACTTAGCTTCTATTACACGGCAGTTTATTCCCAAGCTGTCATACAATATATTTCATAATATAACATGCACATCCCAATTGACAATGAAGTTGAACCTTCAGCATTGCACCATAACAGTAGATAATATTCTGTACTGCCAATAACTGTACAGCTAATTACTTCTTCTCATCCCTTCATTTTATTTTGCTGAGTGGGAACCTGTTCTTTTCTGTAGCCTGGAAGAGCTCTTTCTACATAGCCTGTGCAGTCTAAGTTTACTTAAAAGGTTAAGAGAGGGTCATAAATGTGCTCGTAACCAAAAACTGTAGAAGTTTCTTTGTCCGATCTTAGCACATTAGGCGCCCTGGGGCAGTCTGTCTGCCGTAAATATTTTCTGTGCGAGGTGCCTGAAGGAACCCTTTCGGGAAGATAATCTGTGAATCCAGGTGTAGTCACTATAACAGTTAAACATTAGACAAGCCATTTCTCTACAGCCATGCCATGAAAGAATTTTTGTGTAAAATCCTAACAAAGGTCACACTGACAGGTTCGCAACAATTATATTTGCACAATGCGCAGATTTTCACACATGTCCGTATACGACCTCTTTGGTTAGTCTGCGTTAGAAACACGTCATGAAATGGAGGAGACTTTCTGCCTTCCTTCCCGCGCCAGAATATCATTGGTTAAGTGTGACAAAATCTGAGCGAGTACGAGTTTGTTACTTTTTTTATAAAATTATTGTTGGTCAGAAGTCGCAAGGTGAGTTGCAATTGGCTGAGAAGACTGTTACACTGTCAGAAACAGCCTAGTTAAGGAGAGTTAAGTCAGAAAACGCTTGCTGCCAGACACCTGATGAGACATGACTCGTTGCCAGGTAATGGAAGGGAGTGGTCTTGCTTGGAGACACACTTACTGCTGAGGCATCACAAAGAAAAATGTCTCTATATTAGCAATGAGTGCAGCGGGAACATCTACATCTAAATGGATACTCTGCAAATCATATTTAAGTGCCTGGCAGAGTGGATTCAAGATTTCCTGCCATTACTGCTACTGTCTTCCTCATTCACATGGTATGGGAGTGGTACGAAGGGGCAATGGGATCGCTGAGTTGAGGGGGACGTGATGATAGTTAACATAAAGCACTGTTCAAGTGCACATTTTAATATTTGAAGACATTAAATGCCTCCATCACGCACTCTGCCTCTTTGTCGATTTTATGATGTTTGTACTTATTTCTTTGGGTTATTCCTTTAAGATATAAACCATTCCGGCAGTTACTGGTTGTATTCGCAGTATTGTTTCACGTTATGCATTCATGTGTGTATCCACATGTGCCAGTGCTACACTCCATAGCTATGATCCTCCCGTCCACTCATTACATGTTTGTATACTTATTGTAGTGGTAATTAATTTGTCTGGTGCTCCATGGTATTAAAGCAAATTGAAACAGTTGCCTCTAGTTTCTTTGTAAGTAGATGAGCCTCTTCATTAACACACTCATTAGCCAGAACATCATGACTACCTACCTAATAGTCGCTATATATACCATTGGCATCGATAACAGTGGCAATTGTCATGCCACAGAAACAGCCAGGGGTTGATAGGTCGCTGGAGGGAGTTGGCCCCACACCTGCTCACACGAATCCCCTAATATCCGTAAATTCCCGGGAGGGGTGTGATGAGCTGTGTTCAATCACATCCCAAATTTGTTCGATCAGGTTCAAATGTGGCTTGTTCGGGGGGGGGGGGGGGGACAGCACACCAACACCTACTGGAACTCCCACCACTGTGTTCCTCGAGCCACTAGCTTCGTGACATGGATTATTATCTTATCGAAAAACGCCACTGCCATAGAAAGACATGATCGTCATGAAGGGGTGTATGTCGCAGGTTCGAATCCTGCCTCGTGCATGGGTGTGTGTGATGTCCTTAGGTTAGTTAGGTTTAAGTAGTTCTAAGTTCTAGGGGGCTGATGACCACAGCAGTTGAGTCCCATAGTGCTAAGAGCCATTTCTTGAAGGGGTGCATGTGGTCTGCAACCACTGTACGATCCTCCTTGGCCGTCACGATCCGTTGCCCGAGCCCCAATGGCTGCATGGATGCCCACAGCTTAATGGCGCCACTGCCAGCTTGTCTCTGTACTGCACTACAGGTGTGAAGGAGCTGTTCTCCTGAAAGAAGACGGACTCACGCCCTCCCATTGGCATGATGAAGGTATCGGGACTCTTCAGATCATGCAACCCTCTGCCAGTGCACCAACATCCAAACCATTTGAGACATAGTTACCGGTATTGTTAACACTGGTACATTTATGGGTCATCGGCTGTGGAGTCCCATCGGTAGGATTGTTCGGTGCATTATGTGTTCAGACGCACTTGTACTCTGCCTGGCACAGAACTCCAATGCTAGTTCCACGACAGGTAGCCACCTGTCCAATTGTAACAGTCTGCTCGGTCTACGACGTTCGACATTTGTGACGAGGGGTGGCCGACCAGCCACATGACGTCCGGACGTGGTTTACATTCGTTTCGCAAATGGTTCAAATGATGCAAATGGCTCTAAGCACTATGGGACTTAACATCTGAGGCCATCAGGTCCCTAGACTTAGAACTACCTAAACATGACTAATCTAAGGACATCACATACACCCGTGCCCGAGGCAGGATTCGAAACTGCGACCGCAATAGCATCGCGGTTCCGGACTGAAGTGCCTGGAATCGCTCGCCCACAGCGGCCGGCTTGGTTTCGCCACGTATTGAAGTCACTCACCGCAGCACTACTCGAACACCCGACGAGTTGTGCGGCTTCTGAAATGCTCGTGTCAATCCTCTGGGCCATCACAATACACCCTCGGTCAAACTGAGAGAGATAGCGCCCCTTCCCATTCTACACACGGACAGCACGATCAGTGATACTACATGCACCTTGCGTGTATATGACTAGCGGTAATTCCTCGCTAAATGACACTGCTGTCGCCTGGATGGGTTTTATGTCCATAGCAGGTCGGTGTCTGACCATTGCATATTCAGGTGAGGTGCGTACCCGAATTTTCGTGCTTGATTGGGTCACCCCTAATAGTTTTCTAAGGTGATAAAATTCTGTTGCATGACATTGTTCTTCGTTGATTTGCATGATCGTATGGAGAGCATTCCTTCCCAGTTGACCACCCGGGATCAGACATATAGTATCTTGAATGAGATTTTCCCTCTGCAACGGAGTGTGCGCTGCTATGAAACTTCCTGGCAGATTAAAACTGTGTGCCCGACCGAAACTCGGGACCTTTGCCTTTCGTGGGCAAGTGCTCTACCATCTTAGATACCCATCTGAGCTACCGAAGCACGACTCACGCCCGGTCCTCACAGCTTTACTTCTGCCAATATCTCGTTCGCGAAAGGCAAAGGTCCCGAGTTCGAGTCTCGGTCGGGCACACAGTTTTACTCTGCCAGGAAGTTTCATATCAGCGCACACTCCGCTGCAGAGGGAAAATCTCATTCTGGAAACATCCCCCAAGCGGTGGCTAAGCCATGTCTCCGCAGTATCCTTTCTTTCAGGAGTGCTAGTTCTGCAAGGTTCGCAGGAGAGCTTCTGTAAAGTTTGGAAGGTAGGAGACGAGATACTGGCAGAAGTAAAGCTGTGAGGACCGGGCGTGAGTCGTGCTTCGGTAGCTCAGATGATAGAGCACTTGCCCGCGAAAGGCAAAGGTCCCGAGTTCGAGTCTCGGTCGGGCACACAGTTTTAATCTGCCAGGAAGTTTCATATAGTATCTTAGTGGTATGCCGAACAGTTCAACCGACACCTACCCCAGCACGAAAGACGACCTACACACGGCTTTAATTCCGTCAGTTCCTCATGTCCTATCTCCCAAAGTTCTCCTGTGTACCTTGTGCAATTAGGACTCCTAGAAGGAAGGTATTTGCGAAGAATGTCTCCCTTGATAGAGGACTTGTCCAGGAAAGGCAAAGATCCCAGGTTCCAGCCGACTCAGTCACACAGTTTCAATCTGCCAGGAACTTTCATGTCAGTTAACACTCTGCTGCAGAGTGCAATTTCATTCTGGAAACGGGGACTGTGATAAAGCCACGTTTCCGCAGTATGTTTTCTTCAGGAGTGACAGAACCGCAAAGTACACAGGAAAGGTTCTGTGTCAATTCATGGGTACCAGATGTACTGCAGGACATGAACTGTGATGCTTGGGTACCTCAGGCGGTATAGAAGCTGCCTTGTGAAAGGCAGCGGTCCCAGATTCTAGTCCCAGTCCAGCACGCGTTTTTAATCAGACCACACTTGACTACAGAATGAAAATTCTTTCTGGTAACTGGTTTCTGTCGTCATTCTGCCACTGCTTCTACAGTCTCTTCTCAGTCGTATTGAAAAAAAAAAAGCGACAACACATTCACCATTTAAAATTTATTTAGAAGGTTTATTGACCTTCCATGACAACCATGAGGATTTTTTATTATATGCTTTATCGTACCACAATCAGTAAATAATGTACTACACCGCATAAGTTATTTCCTTTTAGACAGGACATTACCACTAACGACAAAAGACACGGTGAGTGCAGCATTTAGGTGTGTCGTGTTACCCTCATGCCGTCTGATTTCGAACTGACCATCGACATGACGGTCGAGTATGCAATGGACAAAGGGAGCGATCACAAGTAATAGGACTGCGTACTAATTATGTACCTGGAATACGGGATACTCCATAATCGAGGCCATGTTGGTACTGCACTTTCAGGTCGTACCAAGTATCTGCTGCACCGTGAATAACTCGATTTGGTAAAAACTTCATCCACCAGAAGCAATGTTTTGCTATCTTGACGTGGCTTTGGTTAGTTAAACAGTTTATCCGTCTACAAAACATTTATACATTGGTATTTGGGACTGATGACCTTAGCTGTTTAGTCCCCCTTAAACATCCCCATTGGTATTTAAAATGTTATTTGACATAAAGAGAATAATAATTAAAAGTAATTTCATGCATATGGATATGACCGATTCTTTGTAGTAAGTTTGAGCTTGGGATGGATTTCTAATTTTTCCACGAATTTTTTACATGAACGGTACTGAGAAGGTAACCTATTATCCTAAAAGATGATGGCGATATATAGTTCATTAATACGGCTTCACTGTTCACTACATACATGAAGTACACACACACACACACACACACACACACACACACACACACACACAGACACGCACGCACACACGCACGCACGCACCACACACAGACACACACACGCATGCTTAAGCGCACACACGCATGCTTACACAATGTTATGTCCTTGTCGCACATTAACCTACATCAGGAACACGCGGGTTCTTCTGACTCTCTGTTACGTTCTTCGTATTTTGCCACCTGTGCGAAAAAATGAGTCCGTTTCAGCAGATGTAAATGAAATGTTGCATTCAGGAAAAATGAAGCAGCTTAATTCAATATCCTACACAGAAAGTACCCCTAAGGTTTTACAAAAGGATGCAGTATACTTTTTCCTTGTGCTGTAGAAGGCAGAGAAATTTATTATTGATTAATTAGTTCTTTGTACGAGCCCCTACCCAGCTTATCCGAATATGAAGAGATCTTTTTTATTTTTAGGTATTTACAAATATTTGTTATATTATTTTTAAAGTGAAAATGTAATGTTTTATATAAACTGTACAAATGTTAGAAATATAACGGAATTTAGCGGCTAATATAAAAAGTTTGCAGCTTTCATATAGGGTCCTTCACTGTGTAATTTTTGTTGTTTAGGAGATGTCCTTTAAAGCATTTTATTAAATGTCTGTAGTTTAACGGTGTCTCTAATCCCTTTGGGTGTTTTAAAGTACGATCGTTACCTCTGCTATAGAATCTCTCTTTCTTCGTTCCAGTTAAATTTTCTTTCAGTACTTTAAGTTGTATATGGCTTATTCCATCAGTACCGGGACTTCTTGTTCTTAAATGCGTAACAGATTTGTAGATATACTCGCATTATGTCGTTAGAACCATCGACTACATGGTATTACAAACTAGAAAATATCATGTAGCAAATTTTGTACAAGAGGGTTGCGGCCACATGAACCTGCGCTAACCACACATCGCAGGGTACAGTTATTGTCACGCGCTCAGGAAAGACAACGTTGAACGATGGGTGGAAAAAAGTCTCCTGGATTAATGTGTCGCGATACACGTTAGACCCCTCTGGCTGGGAACTAGTACAATGAGAAACACATGAGGCAACAATACACCGCTCGTTCTGGTGTGTGTGTGTGTGTGTGTGTGTGTTTGTGTGTTGGAGACGTTAACAAAGGCTGAAATAAAGCAGCCAGGAACCTGTACTGTACCGTGTACTGACAAACGACATGATTTTTCTGCCTGAGGTAAGGCCACTTAGCGTAGTAAAAATTGTACTAGTGGCACTGCTTAATTCACTAATTTAGTATACAAATAACAGGAATTTTAGCCCCTCCCTTGTGTCGAACTAGGTTGTATACATTTAAGATAATTGAACCGGAAGTGAAGGTTTTGAAGTAACTATTACAAAACATTTTATACCAAGCTTCTCAGTTTCCTTGTCTACATGTTGCAAAGCTTTGTATACAGGGTGAGTCACCTAACGTTACCGCTGGATATATTTCGTAAACCACATCAAATACTGACGAACAGATTCCACGGACCGAACGTGAGGAGAGGGGCCAGTGTAATTGTTTAATACAAACCATACAAAAATGCACAGAAGTATGTTTTTAACACAAACCTACGTTTTTGAAACGGAACCACGTTAGTTTTATTAGCACATTTGAACATATAAACAAATACGTAATCAATTAAGTTTGTTGCATTGTAAAATGTTAATTACATCCGGAGATATTGTAACCTAAAGTTGACGCACACATGAGTACGCGGGACATTTCGAGAGCCGGTGGACTGAGTCAAAGTAGTGTCATGCGCATACTGCATCGTCACCGCTTTCACCCGTTTCATGTCTCGCTACATCAGCAATTACATGGTGATGACTTTAATCATCGAGTGCAATTCTGTCAATGGGCATTAACAGAGAATGCGTTGCAGTTCTACCTGTTTACTGATGAAGCGGGTTTCACAAACCACGGGGCAGTGAATCTAAGGAACATGCATTACTGGTCCGTGGACAATCCTCGCTGGCTCAGACAGGTAGAGCGACAGCGACCGTGGACTGTAAATGTATGGTGCGGAGTCATTGGCGACCACCTGATTGGTCCTCACTTCATTGCAGGGGCCAAAACAGCTGCAACATACATCGCGTTTCTACAGAATGATCTGCCAACGTTGCTCGAAAATGTCGACGTATGTGGTATCAGCATGATGGTGCGCCTGCACATTCCACAATTAACACTAGGCTGACCCTTGACAGGATGTTCGACGGGCGTTTCGTAGGACGTGGAGGACGCATAAATTGGCCAGCCTGTTCTCCTGATCTTACACCTCTGGACTTCTTTCTGTGGGGTACGTTAAAGGAGAATGTGTACCGTGATGTGCCTACAACCCCAGAGGATATGAAACAACGTATTGTGGCAGCCTGCGGCGACATTAGACCAGATGTACTGCGGCGTGTACGACATTCATTACGCCAGAGATTGCAATTGTGTGCAGCAAATGATGGCCACCACATTGAACATCTATTGGCCTGACATGTCGGGACACACTCTATTCCACTCCGTAATTGAAAACGGAAACCACGTGTGTACGTGTACCTCACCCCTCATGGTAATGTACATGTGCGTCAGTGAAAAAGACCAATAAAAAGGTGTTAGCATGTGGACGTAATATGCTGTTCCAGTCTCTCCTGTACCTAAGGTCCATCACCGTTCCCTTTGGATCCCTACGTAATTCAGTGCTCTCCGATACACACGATCGAACAGCGGAGGAGTGGTACTCAAGCGTCAACTTTAGGTTACAATATCTCCGGATGCAATTAACATTTTACAATGCAACAAACGGCACTGATTACGTATTTGTTTATATGTCTAGATGTGCTAACAAAACTAACGGGATACCACATAAAAAAAAGTAGGTTTGTGTTAAAAAACATACTTCCGTGCATATTTTTATGGTTTGTATTAACCAGTTACACTAGCCCCTCTCCTCACGTTCGGTCTGTGGAATCGATTCGTCAGTATTTGATGTGGTTTACGAAATATATCCAGCGGTAATGTTAGGTGACTCACCCTGTATACATCTGAGGTACAATTATAAGAATAATTAAAATTACCGACTTGTATAATAATAGTAACAGTAACCATAATAATAATAATACTAATAATAAATCAGACCAACACACATTGAGAACAACAGTGATGTAAGTGGATCGGCACTTTTGAAGCCGTCGGTTAAAGGCGCTGCAGCCTGGAACCGCAAGACCGCTACGGTCGCAGGTTCGAGTCCTGCCTCGGGCATGGATGTTTGTGATGTCCTTAGGTTAGTTAGGTTTAACTAGTTCTAAGTTCTAGGGGACTAATGACCTCAGCAGTTGAGTCCCATAGTGCTCAGAGCCATTTGAACCATTTTTTTTGAAGCCGTCGAATATCATCAACTGCAGGAGGGACAATTTACGAAGAAAAGATTGAAATGACAGTAATTGTAGTCGTTAAGAAAAAGAAAACTAGTTCGCCAGAGCACTTTCTAGTATAGAGGACATTCTAGAAAACAAAAATGGTTCAAATGGCGCTGAGCATCTTAGGTCATCACTCCCCTAGAACTTTGAACTACTTAAACCTAACTAACCTAAGGACAGCACACACATCCATGCCCGAGGCAGGATTCGAACCTGCGACCGTAGCGGTCGTGCGGTTCCGGACTGGAGCACCTAGAACCGCTCGGCCACACTGGCCGTCTCTAAAAAACAGTTTGGAAAATTATTGCTCATGTAACGTTGGAGTAAGCTGCAGTCAAGTACGTGGTAGTGATTGCTGTTACGATAAGAGAGGCCCATTGACTGACTTCTGTACCTGGAAAGAAGTGTAATTTATCTGATATTTTGGATATGACCGTTCCAAAGTCGTGTTCCTGCTTCCTATTGCAGAAGGAGAGTTTTGGTAAGTGGCTGTTTAATGGAAAGGCGTGAAGAGTATTTTGCTTTCTAGAGAACGAGTATTCCTGTTATACTATTATTACACGCTTATTAGAAGTAGGTTCTCAAACGAAACCAATCGAAGTTAAAACACCGTCATACTCAAAAACTTATAGTTATACTGACTATATGAGTTTATTTTAATGCTCACAAGGGAATCTTTTTATTTGAATAAAATGATGTATTGCATGGAGGGACGCTGACGCTTTCATATAGATTTCAGTTCTATGTTCAGTCCTGACCAAGCTTTGGTCCACTGTTATTCACAAGTTCTGTGGAAAGAAAGAATAAATTTCAATTAAAGTAGCAATTTTTCGATGAGGTATCGGGATTGCAGCTAGATCATGTTGACTTCTTGCCACGATATTTCGGCTGGAAATCGTCAGGCAATCTTCAGGTGAGTGTCCAACACTAGAGACACTCACCTGAAGATGGATGGACGGTTTCCTGCCGAAATATCGTAACAAGAAGTCAACATGATCCGGCTGCAATCCCGAAACCTCATCGAACATTCAGTATAGCGGGAAAGCTTGAAGAATCGCAAAGCAGCAACTGCCGAAGAATAGCTACAAATATTATCAGTTTAAGGGAAAGTTATTTCTGTGCCGGTTTGATTTAGAGATAGATATGATTCTCAGAACTCAGGACTTATGTATTTTATATGGATCAGTTTTATATCCATAGTCTGTGTCATCCCTAACATAGTGGATGATTGACCACAGGCTGGTTTGACTTGCTCTTAGTTGTTAGTGGACAGAGAGTCTTTGAAGCCTCTGACCTGGATGCATGCACTTCTTCGGTTGCGTAGGAGTACGTGAAGCCGTTGAAGCCGTTTTTGAGGCGAGGTGGTCTATAGTTGTTCTAAGTGGTTTCTAATAAACTTGATACAGGCACTAGGGTGGAGATGACGTCTTAGTCACACACATTTTCTACTGGGGACAGATCTAGGGATCATCCTGTCCACAGGGGTACCTCAGTATCTCCTGGACACTTTATAGAGACACGTGCAATCTGTGCACAAGCATTGTCCTTTAGAGCAATGCCGCCGTACTACTGTGTCATGAGAGGTAACAGATACGGACGCACGGTGTTGGTAAAGTATCGTTATGCTTTCAAAATCCCTTCAGTCCGTATCACCTGAGACCTGAAAGTCATACCAGATGGCTTCCCACACCGTGACACTAAGAGTTTATTCGCTCTGCCTCTATAGCGTACTGTACGAACAGGACCTCAGCCCAGGTCGTCCTACACTTGCTGAAGATGATCATCTGGGAAAGTACAGAAACGTGACTCATCGCGGAACACAATGCGAATCTGCTCATCGTCAGTCCATGTTTCTGAGTTACAGATCTACTAAAAATGGAAGCGGTGGTGTCTTGATATTAATGACGACCTACACATAGGACAGTAATTCTCTTGTCCGATTGCTGTTGTCCAAAACTATGGTGTGGGATGACACACACTATTGCATAGCGTCCGTTACTTGTCCTTAGGTAGCTAGTACAGATGCGAAAGGATTAGGATGAGGTTTTTAGCACAATCATGCCATCCTCCCTTGTGATTACCAAACGTGACCATGTGGGACAACATAGAAAGTTGTACGGAATCCATTAGCTGTTCTCTTAGCAGGGGAGACGTTCTGGTTACACAATATGGCGAACCACTTTTGCACTGGCAAAAGGTACTCAAGTACGCCTGTCCTCACGTTCTCATGCTGTTCAGCACTGGATCGATGTCATATCCGAAAGCCCCACAAATCTAGATTTTACATGACTTGGGAATGTATGTAATGAACTAGTAGGCATATGAGGGCAGATGTCAATTACGTCTCAAAACCCCTGTGTCACGCTTCTGGGGCACTTCCCTGTAATATATCAACAAATACCGCCCAATCTTACTTCTGATGTTTTATTAAATAATTTTGAAAGGGTAATGTATTCAAGGGTAAGGTCATAAATTTGTAAAAAAGAAGTATTAACAAAATATCAGTTTGGTTTTCAGTAAGGCTTTTCAACTGGAAATGCTATATATGATTTCACTGAACAAATATGATTTCACTGAACAAATATTGTGATGTCTCAAAGGTTTTTGACTCTGTGAATCATGAACTTCTTCTAGACAAGCGCAAGTTTTCTGGTATGTGTGGGACAGTGCACAAATTGTTTAATTCATATTTAACAGGAAGACTGCCCAAAGCTTAAGGCTTTGAGATGCTGAGTAGCTCGGTACGGGCTTTTGTTGAAGTTTCGAGAACATACCTTCACCGAGGAGTCAAGCAGTATATTGCTCCCTCTTACGTATATCTCGCGAAGAGACCATGAGGATAAAATCAGAGAGATTAGAACCCACATAGAGGCATACCGACAATCCTTCTTTCCACAAACAATACGAGACTGGAATATAAGGGAGAACCGATAGAGGCAATCAAGGTACTCTCCGCCACACACCGTCAGGTGGCTTGCGGAGTAAGGATGTAGATGTAGATGTAGATATTAAATGCGTTGAATAACTGAATGTCACCCATTGCGACATTATTGTGATTTCTCAAAGGTTTTTGACTCTGTGAATCATGAAGTTCTTCTAGATAAGCAGAAGTTTTCTGGTATGTGTGGGACAGTTCACAAAATGTTTAATTCATATTTAACAAGAAGACTACACAAGACTTAAGTTAACAATACAGATGCTCTGAGAAAACCAGCAGAGTCCTCCAGCTGCTGAGGTATCAAGATTGGCGTCCCACAGGGTTGAGTCTTGAGTCCCTTGTTGCCCTTCTGACACCCAACTCCTTTTTCACTTTCGTCAGATATCAGCAAAAACACCTTGTTAGCACGTTAGTGTCACTATAATAAATTACTGGGGTTAGAAGTGGACTCTTATTCTACGACAGGGCACATCGGTGTTTAGCTGTACAAAATTTGTTTCATTTCTGTATTTTTGTCAAGGAAGCACTCTAGTTTACGTAGATTCTAACAAGAGAATTTCTGGATAGTTGTCAAGATATCGTATTACGTCCTGATTAGCAGAAATAAAAGTAAACCCAACAAAATAAAATTTAAATAGAAGGTTATCTACAGCATTTTTCTTACATATAGACAGTAAAGAAATGTATGAGTTGGCCGATATTATGTCAAATCATCCGATTCTAGTTCTAAGTTTGGTACTATTTAGGATGACAATCAAGTCTAGGGAGAATGGTTTGTTTTTGTGACTAGATGTGCGAAAGATTACTCAAGGCTGCTCATGTTCACAGTGGATGCAAGATGTTGAGCCAATAATTTTACGCCTCTGCCAGTGGCATTTACTCTTAGCTGTAATGTGTTGTTGGCTGCAGGGCTTCTCTCACCCTCTGAATATCATATAAAAAGCCAATCAAAATCATTGTTGATCTTATCAGCTGAAACTGCCTTACGTTTTTCGTTAGGCGAGAAAACGTGCACTCATCCCTAGTCTGGAAAATATGGCAACATACACATGCGTAGGATGGAATCATGTGTATACTTTAGAGCCGTCTCAGTTCTTGCAAGAACAATTAACTACGTGGCTGTTTCGTTTCTCCGCCATCGGAGCAAACGACTCTTCAGCTAATTTCTGGCGTCCTACAGAGCGTGATGCACCCTTTTTGACGCTGGTTGAGAGTCCGCAAAGTTTTCGGTATTCTGTCTTTAGTAGCAAACTATCCCCCACCTCTGTCCTTTCGTGCTTCGTGTCTATGCCTTTTCAGACCAATGGGAGTATTCCTCTCATCTCGTGGAAACTACCCCCGCCAATCGGAAAAGGCCTACCTTTAAACTGAATTCAAATATCGGTAGTTCTACTCCTTCTGAGTTTATTTCAGCCAATCCGACATTTTGTGCCCGCTCCTGACGCCTTAAAGTTACACACGTACATCACGGGAGCACCAAGGGCCTTTCACATGGTCAGTAACTGCGTATCTCTCTTAACTGCGTCTCTGGCCTGTTTGTGTCCATCTTGAAATTCCCCAACGCAGTTTTCTGAAGAAATTCTCTGTCGCAGGCAGCGCTGCGCCGCTACCTGCTCCCCTCGATGTATCCACTGGCGGGTTTATTGTCTCTCTCACCACTGGTCACCGACATCTGCTAGAAGCCTTTCACTCTATGCAGGTCATGACTGCGCAACTCGTGTCTGTCCCCAAACTAAAGTGTTTCTTCCAGCAACTTTTTTCACCTTTTGCTCATTGACATGCTGGATTTGGGTTCGTTGTTTTAATGCCATCGAATGGAGTGTCATCCCGTTGCATTACATACTGTACTTTTTGATAGGCAAATCTGCTCGTTATCATTGAAGTACGTCAGGTGACATATTCATCTACTTGTTACGATGCATAAAATCTCATGTAAGGTGCGATATTAACATTCATTCAAGCTGCCACCTTACATCCTTAGTTACTTGCCGCTCAATATTAATGAAGGTGATAGGGTAGTTCTTTTTGCTGGTGATGCACGTGTAGCAGTCATACCAAACAAGCAAGAATTAGCTGAGGAAATTGTAAACAATGTCTTTCAGCAAATTATTAATTTGTTCTGTGCAAATGGACACTCACTATATTTTGAGAAAATACAGTATATACAGTTTTGTGCAGTAAACGGCACAACACCATTAATAAATATAGACATTGAGCAGTAGTCTGTTGCTAATGCACCATATTCAAAATTTCTGGGTGCATTAATTGACGGGAAATTGAACTGGAGGAAAAAACATTGACGATCTGCTGAAGCAGTTAGGTTCAGCTACTTACGCTATTAGGGTTATTGCAAATTTGAGCGATAAACGTATCAGTAAATTAGCCTTCTAAGCCGATTTTCACTCCCTGTTTTCATGTGGCATAATATTTCGGAGTAATTTATCATTAAGAGAAAAAGTATTCACGGCACAAATGCATGTAAGCAGAATAATAGCTAGAATGAGATTTTCACTCTGCAGCGGAGTGTGCACTGATATGAAACTTCCTGGTGTGAGTCGTGTTTCGGTATCTCAGATGGTAGAGCACTTGCCCGTGAAAGGCAAAGGTCCCGAGTTCGAGTCTCGGTCCGGCACACAGTTTTAATCTGCCAGGAAGTTTCATATCAGCGCACACTCCGCTGCAGAGTGAAAATCTCATTCAGGAAACATCCCCCAGGCTGTGGCTAAGCCATGTCTCCGCTATATCCTTTCTTTCAGGAGTGCTAGTTCTGCAAGGTTCGCAGGAGAGCTTCTGTAAAGTTTGGAAGGTAGGAGACGAGATACTGGCAGAAGTAAAGCTGTGAGTACCGGGCGTGAGTCGTGCTTCGGTAGCTCAGATGGTAGAGCACTTGCCCGCGAAAGGCAAAGGTCCCCAGAATAATAGCTGGATGCCACTGAAGATCAAATTCCAGATATCTATCTAAGGGACTCAGAACATTTACAATTCGCAATACATACATTCACTTACGAAATTTATTATTAATAACCTACCCCAATTCGAGAATAATAGCAAAGTGCACAGCTACAACACTAGAAGATACGATGATCATCATTATTCTGCGTAAAATTTGCCTTTGGCACAGAAAGAGGTGAATTATACGGCCAGAAAAGTCTTTGATAATTTGCCAAATAACATTAAAAGTCTGACAGATAGCCAATCAGTATTTCAAAACAAATTTTAAAAAATTGTGTGAAGAAAACTCATGTTATAGTGAGACGTTCCACTTCATTGAGAAGTGTCATATTCGTAATCTATAGAATCGGGGTTAATATGATAGTGTCACGTGTCAAGGTAAGCCCACAACCTTGCCGCTGACCACGCTCCTCCAACAGCAGTGTGGCATACAAATAGAGGTAAACGAAGATCATCCACCCATTGTGGCCGTTATGGTTCAGATAATGATTGCCACATTCAACCTCCTCCCTTGCCTCTCGGTACGAATAGGAAGACTTGAATCAAACCACACTGTCCCATCCTTTCCAAATGTGTGACTTCAGACGTTCGTGCTCCGTGCCCTTTAGTGAAAGGATCAGCAGCAGCAGCAGTGTTGTCCTCCTTAAGATGGAGATAAATGGTACCATAATGTGTATTGTAAGATATTTTGACTTTCTTGGATTGCTATAAATTAATGTTGTCATTACATTTCCTGCAAGCACTTCAAAGTATTACCACCTCACACTGACATTTACCATTTTTCACCGACTGTCTCCTACTTTTCAAGACTGTCAATCATATACCACTTCCAAGAGATATTTAAACAATTTTCACTTTTCAGGATTTTCAACCTAACATATACACTCCTGGAAATTGAAATAAGAACACCGTGAATTCATTGTCCCAGGAAGGGGAAACTTTATTGACACATTCCTGGGGTCAGATACATCACATGATCACACTGACAGAACCACAGGCACATAGACACAGGCAACAGAGCATGCACAATGTCGGCACTAATACAGTGTATATCCACGTTTCGCAGCAATGCAGGCTGCTATTCTCCCATGGAGACGATCGTAGAGATGCTGGATGTACTCCTGTGGAACGGCTTGCCATGCCATTTCCACCTGGCGCCTCAGTTGGACCAGCGTTCGTGCTGGACGTGCAGACCGCGTGAGACGACGCTTCATCCAGTCCCAAACATGCTCAATGGAGGACAGATCCGGAGATCTTGCTGGCCAGGGTAGTTGACTTACACCTTCTAGAGCACGTTGGGTGGCACGGGATACATGCGGACGTGCATTGTCCTGTTGGAACAACAAGTTCCCTTGCCGGTCTAGGAATGGTAGAACGATGGGTTCGATGACGGTTTGGATGTACCGTGCACTATTCAGTGTTCCCTCGACGATCACCAGTGGTGTACGGCCAGTGTAGGAGATCGCTCCCCACACCATGATGCCGGGTGTTGGCCCTGTGTGCCTCGGTCGTATGCAGTCCTGATTGTGGCGCTCACCTGCACGGCGCCAAACACGCATACGACCATCATTGGCACCAAGGCAGAAGCGACTCTCATCGCTGAAGACGACACGTCTCCATTCGTCCCTCCATTCACGCCTGTCGCGACACCACTGGAGGCGGGCTGCACGATGTTGGGGCGTGAGCGGAAGACGGCCTAACGGTGTGCGGGACCGTAGCCCAGCTTCATGGAGACGGTTGCGAATGGTCCTCGCCGATACCCCAGGAGCAACAGTGTCCCTAATTTGCTGGGAAGTGGCGGTGCGGTGCCCTACGGCACTGCGTAGGATCCTACGGTCTTGGCGTGCATCCGTGCGTCGCTGCGGTCCGGTCCCAGGTCGACGGGCACGTGCACCTTCCGGCGACCACTGGCGACAACATCGATGTACTGTGGAGACCTCACGCCCCACGTGTTGAGCAATTCGGCGGTACGTCCACCCGGCCTCCCGCATGCCCACTATACGCCCTCGCTCAAAGTCCGTCAACTGCACATACGGTTCACGTCCACGCTGTCGCGGCATGCTACCAGTGTTAAAGACTGCGATGGAGCTCCGTATGCCACGGCAAACTGGCTGACACTGACGGCGGCGGTGCACAAATGCTGCGCAGCTAGCGCCATTCGACGGCCAACACCGCGGTTCCTGGTGTGTCCACTGTGCCGTGCGTGTGATCATTGCTTGTACAGCCCTCTCGCAGTGTCCGGAGCAAGTATGGTGGGTCTGACACACCGGTGTCAATGTGTTCTTTTTTCCATTTCCAGGAGTGTATGTAAATACAGGACTGAGCAATTGCCACAGTCTGATATCCAAATAAAGGCGTCGATGCCTCCTTTAAATTACCGGAGAGCATTATTTGACAGCAGACAAACTCGTGGCATGCGCTTCCTGCGAACACTAAAATGTAGATACCCATCCCTCCATTATTGTTTACAATTCGTTCCATTGTTGTCGATTTTTTTCTTTGTTCCAATACGAAACTGAGCAATTAGCACTGAGCGATATTTAATGAAATTCACCGATATCCCATCTTAAAGAAATATCATACTGCAACATACCAGGAGTACAAGGAACTCACCCCTGAATCATTATAAAAAAAAGAACAGTGGCGTCGTTGTAAGGTTGCCTTAGAGGTGTGTGGCATTATAGGATTATTGTAGACCTGCAAATTAAGACGGTAAAATGCTAGTATGCACACTCATAGCACATCGTTAAACTTATAATGATAACAGTTAGTACCACAACTGGCGTTGAATAGGAATGGTAGGCGAAATGCGCAAGAAACAAATATGCAATGTGGAGATGCTCACTGGTAAAGGGGTGTAAAGGGAGTAGTATGGGATGTGTGCTCTAACTAAGCCACAAGGGCTGTGCTTTACAATTGCTCGTAGCTGCTCCAGTTGCTTACTTGTACGTTTACACTTTGTCTGAGATTTCCGCAATATCTATGTGTCTCAAAGTTATTATGTAACATCGTCATTCACTATTGACAGTCGTCGGAAACGCACCAACGTGTAGTCCTATTATGATGGTGCGACCGTGCCGATCGATGATTCTCAAGAGATGAATAACTGTGTTGTAGATAAAGGACAACCGTGTCTGAACTTACGTTGGTTTGAAAGTATTTCTGTACACTTTGGTAGTAGCATACTGCATAGTGATAGGTGCTATCTAGGGGTAAACATTTTTCTGTTGAGAAATGCCATCACAATAGTGTCACATGAGATGTAACACATGAGGTCAGCTGATATTCGTAATGTACTATTCCGCGTCATAGCTCCCTTGGTGATTACCAGCTGTGGGCCAAAGTCATGGTTATGGGTCCCTACACCAGGCCGCCAAAAATTATTTTGTTTCATCTTCAGATATTGATTCTAAAAAAGTGCAATCTTGTAACAGCGTTATTTTTAACATAAGGTAGGTGTGCTCCATACAACCTCTGGAACCGATCAGATCCACAAGTATTAGAGTGCTTCAGAAAAAACTTGCAGAGCATCGTTAGCAATTTTCCTGATCATGCCGTTTAGTAAGGGAAACTTCAGCTTGAGAGCATACATTGGTAGTGTCATGCTATCAAAATTGGTGCCAGAGACAGGGATTCATGTGACACTGTACTGGATGTTTTGTACCAAAATTACTTTGAGCAGATAGTTAGAGAACCAACTCGTGAGGGTAATGTCTTGGGCATCCTGGCAAGAAACAGACCTGAATTTACCGAATCAGTTTGCGTATAGGAAGATCTCAGTGATCGTATGGGTGTGATAATATCTACGAGTATGACAACGGGTCTTACAATGAATGTGAAGAAGGGTAGGGAGATATTTTGCTTATCAAGAGTGACCGGCGGAAGATGTGGAGAGCAGTTGGAACAATTCTAAGGCATCGTGCAATATGCCGTAGACAAGTACGTTTCGAATAAGGTCTTAAGGAATATGAAATATCGTCCATGGTTTAATAGCCGTACCAGGAAACTGTTACGTAAACAAAAAGAACTTCGTCTCAGAATTAAGAGAAGTAAAAACCTTGCTAAAAAACAAAAGCTGAACGAAGCGAAAATGAAGGTAAGGAGAGCAATGAGAGAAGCATTCAATGACTTTGAAAGCAAAAGTTTGTCAATCGATCTGAGTAAAAACAGTAAGAGGATTTGGTCGTATGTATAATCAGTAAGTGAGTGACAATCATCTACTCATTCACTCAATGACCATAGTGGCACTGGAACGGAAGATAATGGAGAGAAGTCGAAATACTGATTTCGAACTTACTCTGTCGCTCCTTTTAATCGTCGTACGAACGTCGAAATGGCATATACAGAGTTACCCGACCGTAGAATAGAAAAACAACTTCAGTCGCTTAGTAGAGGAAAGGCGTCAGGACCAGATGAGACACCTATAAGATTCTACAAAGATTATGCTGCCCTTATAGCAGGAGTTTATAGTAGACGGCCTGATTAACGAAGGCTGCCTAAAGACTGGAAGAAAGCGCAGGTCATTCCCGTTTTTAAGGAGGGCTGTAGGACATTCACCCATAATTATATATTTCGTTCAAGTCAATCTGTTGTAGAATTAGGGAACTTATTATTTCTGGAGATGAAAATATCCTTTATGCAAATCAACACTGATTCCGCAAACAGAGATCCAGCGAAACCCAGCTGACGCTGTTGCTTCTTGATATCCTCTCCGCCATAGACAACGGCACTCATGTTAATGGCGTGTCCCTGACTTCAGGAAGGCATTTCAAAATATCTCGCACTGCCGTTTAGTGAACAAAAAACGAGCTTATCGAGTATATGAGCAGATTTGTAACTGGATTCAGGACTTCCTTAAAGCAAAACTCAACAGGTCGCTCTTAACGGAACAAAATCGACAGATGTAGAGGTAATTCCTGAGCACTCCAAGGTAATGTGATAGGACCGTTACTGTTTACAGTGTATGTAAATGATCGAGTAGAAAGCATCGGATGCTCTTCAAGGCTGTTCGCAGATGATGGGGCTGTCTGTAAGTAGCAACGCTAGAAGGTAAATGACTGTAACATACTGCGCATACATAGGAAAATAAGCCCGCTACTGTACAGCTACAACATTCGGGGCAAACCGCTGGGAATATTATCTACCGTAAAGTATCTGTGAGCATAAGTGGATTGACCACATAAAACAAACAGTGGAAAAGCAATTGCTAGAGGCAGATTCATAGGAAATAGTATCAGATATAGAGTCTCTTTATCAATGATTCCTTTAATCATCTGTTTAGAACCATTCATCCATAAGGCCACCACAGATACATCATCATTACATGTTGGCGTGCTACTGTTCACCTGCAACACCTAAGCTGGTGACATTACCATAACACTGACAAAACGTGAAGACCTCGTAAAAATCTCGGACATATGGGACGTTTACAAGCCAACAGCAGTGACCATTATCAGCAGTTGTAAGACACGGCTCTTGTGGTTTAATTAAAGTGCACATCCTACGCTGCATCCCTTTACCTAATGTGATGAAATGCAAGTGTTGCGAATGAAACTAAGCCAAAAAAAAAAATAACTAAGAGGTGCTCTGATAGCAAATAGTACAAGGAAATTGAATGTACACTCCTGGAAATTGAAATAAGAACACCGTGAATTCATTGTCCCAGGAAGGGGAAACTTTATTGACACATTCCTGGGGTCAGATACATCACATGATCACACTGACAGAACCACAGACACATAGACACAGGCAACAGAGCATGCACAATGTCGGCACTAGTACAGTGTATATCCACCTTTCGCAGCGATGCAGGCTGCTATTCTCCCATGGAGACGATCGTAGAGATGCTGGATGTAGTCCTGTGGAACGGCTTGCCATGCCATTTCCACCTGGCGCCTCAGTTGGATCAGCGTTCGCGCTGGACGTGCAGACCGCGTGAGACGACGCTTCATCCAGTCCCAAACATGCTCAATGGGGGACAGATCCGGAGATCTTGCTAGCCAGGGTAGTTGACTTACACCTTCTAGAGCACGTTGGGTGGCACGGGATACATGCGGACGTGCATTGTCCTGTTGGAACAGCAAGTTCCCTTGCCGGTCTAGGAATGGTAGAACGATGGGTTCGATGACGGTTTGGATGTACCGTGCACTATTCAGTGTCCCCTCGACGATCACCAGTGGTGTACGGCCAGTGTAGGAGATCGCTCCCCACACCATGATGCCGGGTGTTGGCCCTGTGTGCCTCGGTCGTATGCAGTCCTGATTGTGGCGCTCACCTGCACGGCGCCAAACACGCATACGACCATCATTGGCACCAAGGCAGAAGCGACTCTGATCGCTGAAGACGACACGTCTCTATTCGTCCCTCCATTCACGCCTGTCGCGACACCACTGGAGGCGGGCTGCACGATGTTGGGGCGTGAGCGGAAGACGGCCTAACGGTGTGCGGGACCGTAGCCCAGCTTCATGGAGACGGTTGCGAATGGTCCTCGCCGATACCCCAGGAGCAACAGTGTCCCTAATTTGCTGGGAAGTGGCGGTGCGGTCCCCTACGGCACTGCGTAGGATCCTACGGTCTTGGCGTGCATCCGTGCGTCGCTGCGGTCCGGTCCCAGGTCGACGGGCACGTGCACCTTCCGCCGACCACTGGCGACAACATCGATGTACTGTGGAGGCCTCACGCCCCACGTGTTGAGCAATTCGGCGGTACGTCCACCCGGCCTCCCGCATGCCCACTTTACGCCCTCGCTCAAAGTCCGTCAACTGCACATACGGTTCACGTCCACGCTGTCGCGGCATGCTACCAGTGTTAAAGACTGCGATGGAGCTCCGTATGCCACGGCAAACGGGCTGACACTGACGGCGGCGGTGCACAAATGCTGCGCAGCTAGCGCCATTCGACGGCCAACACCTCAGTTCCTGGTGTGTCCGCTGTGCCGTGCGTGTGATCATTGCTTGTACAGCCCTCTCGCAGTGTCCGGAGCAAGTATGGTGGATCTGACACACCGGTGTAAATGTGTTCTTTTTTCCATTTCCAGGAGTGTAATTCAAAGGATTGGATTTTTCAACTCAATGGACCAAGATGTCGTATGTTGCATATGCCATATATCTGGTACCAAGTACCGCGGGCTTCGAATCCGCATGGACCTCGATTACCAATAGAGGCCTCTGCAGCCGTCGCACTGTAAGGCGTGGCTGCGCGCTCTCGGCCCACGTATAATGTGAGGGCACCACAGTGGAGCTCGGGGTCCCAGCCACGAATAGCGACGTACCCTATCACGCATTTAAGCGCCTGCCTCTCACCTACAGACAGAACGTTTATTTTGCTTGTGTCCGAGTGGACACTGTTGATTCGTGAGGTTTTTCACTTGTGACACCGTTGCTTCTTGCATTTTGTTGTACGTAGAATCTTACTCTGTCGTCAGTCGTTGTTCGTATCCGTCCTTTGCTGTCTGTCCATTTTGTTTGTTCGAGTGCCGCTCCCGTTCGGTCCCGCCGCAATTTCGTTTTCGGCAACCCCGGGAGAAAACGATGGCGGTTACAACATTTTTGACGACGAGGCTGGGCTTCGGCCTTCAGGCGTAATGTCGCGGCCATTGAGGTCCTTACTCGTCCCAAGGAGTTATCTGAACTTAAAGTTCTTACCCCAGGCTGCCTCTGTTGCTAAACCCCTCAATCACTTCCTTCGCAAAGGGTTGCATTTTGATTGGACTCTTGCCTGTGACCATGCTTTTCTCCATGTAAAGGGGATGTTGAAGTCCGCCCCTGCCTTACTCCCTTCTTTCCGGATCGCCCCTTAGTTGTGGCAGCCGATGTGTTGGCATTGGCACTGGATCTGTGCTTGCACATTGGAATGCCAATTGCTCAGAACAGCCCATCGCTTATGCATGTAAGATGTTGACCCAAGCACAACGGAACTACTTCCAGTTTCAAAAGGAGGCCCTGGCGATAATGTTTGCCGTGCAAAAGTTTCACACTTATCTCTTTAGGGGCAATGTTTACCCTCCTGACGGACCATAAACCCTTAGTTACACTTTCTGGACACAACTCTCATCCTCCAGAGAGGATGGCTTAACGTCTCCAGCGCTGAGCGTTATTTTTACGAAATTACGGTTACAGCATCCGGTATACGCCAACTGCTCACGATGCTAACGCGGACGCTTTATCACGTCTCCCAGCAGGCGCTGATCCTGCGTTAGACCAACAGCAGGTCTTCTCCTTTAACACCAATTCCGCCTGCCAGGATGCGCTAGACGGCCTGCCTCTTATGGCTACTCACATTGCTACGGCTACACGCCGATACCCTATCTTGTGGTAGGTTATCCGCTACATGGTCCACGGGTGGCCCTTCTATATTACTCGTCGGATGGGGACTGACTTCAGACCCTGGCGCCACCTGTCCCACCGGCTCTCCGTGGGCGGTGATGTCCTTCTGTTGGCCACGGAGTCGGATGGCCATCGGGTGGTCATCCCTCCGGATTTGCAGCATCAGGTGCTCTGTTTGTTGTATCGTGTTCACTGGGGTATGCCTTGTATGAAAGTTTTGGCTCGCTGGCATTTGTATTGGCCCGCGTCGTGGGTTTTGTATCCGCGCCAGACGGCATGGACCTCTATGACCACTAGAGGTCTCTGCAGCTGTAGCGCCGTAAGCCGTGGATGACCGCGTTCCTGGCCCGCGTATAACGTGAGGGCGCCATTGTGGAGCACGTGGTCTCAGCGGCCAATAATGACGTACCCTGTCATGTATTTAAGCGCCTGCCTCTCGTTCAGTAAGATTTCCGCCGTTTTACAATTTAAGTCCCCATTTTATCGCCTGCTATTATTGTGTCTTAACTTGACTGATGTGAAAATTACCGAACTATCAGTTTAATAAGTCACAGATGCAAAATACTAACGCGAATTCTTTACAGACGAAAGGAAAAACTGCTAGAAGCGGACCTTGGGGAAGATCAGTTTGGATTACGTAGAAATGTTGGAACACGTGAGGCAATACTAACCTTACGACTTATCTTAGAAGAAAGATTAAGAAAAGGCAAACCTACGTTCCTAGCATTTGTAGACTTAGAGAAAGCTTTTGACAACGTTAACTGGAATACTCTCTTTCAAATTCTGAATGTGGCAGGGGTAAAATACAGGGAGCGAAAGGCTATTTACAATTTGTACGGAAACCAGATGGCAGTTATAAGAGTCGAGGGGCATGAAAGGGAAGCAGTGGTTGGGAAAGGAGTGAGACAGGGTTGTAGCCTCTCCCCGATGTTATTCAATCTGTATATTGAGCAAGCAGTAAAGGAAACAAAAGAAAAATTCGCAGTAGGTATTAAAATTTATGGAGAAGAAGTGAAAACTTTGAGGTTCGCCGATGACATTGTAATTCTGTCAGAGACAGCAAAGGACTTGGAAGAGCACTTGAACGGAATGGACAGTGTCTTGAAAGAAGGATATAAGATGAACATCAACAAAAGCAAAACGAGGATAATGGAATGTAGTCAAATTAAATCGGGTGATGCTGAGGGGATTAGATTAGGAAATGAGACACTTAAAGTAGTAAAGGAGTTTTGCTATTTAGGGAGTAAAATAACTGATGATGGTCGAAGTAGAGAGGATATAAAATGTAGACTGGCAATGGCAAGGAAATCGTTTCTGAAGAAGAGAAATTTGTTAACATCGAGTATAGATTTAAGTGTCAGGAAGTCGTTTCTGAAAGTATTTGTATGGAGTGTAGCCATGTATGGAAGTGAAACATGGACGATAAATAGTTTGGACAAGAAGAGAATAGAAGCTTTCGATTTGTGGTGCTACAGAAGAATGCTGAAGATAAGGTGGGTAGATCACGTAACTAATAAGGAGGTATCGAATAGGATTGGGGAGAAGAGAAGTTTGTGGCACAACTCGACTAGAAGAAGGGATCGGTTGGTAGGACATGTTTTGAGGCATCAAGGGATCACAAATTTAGCTTTGGAGGGCAGCGTGGATGGTAAAAATCGTAGAGAGAGACCAAGAGATGAATACACTAAGCAGATTCAGAAGGATGTAGGTTGCAGTAGGTACTGGGAGATGAAGAAGCTTGCACAGGATAGAGTAGCAGGGAGAGCTGCATCAAACCAGTCTCAGGACTGAAGACCACAACAACAACTACAACAACTTCACCGTATGTTTTAAAAAGTCTGTAGGCTGCAGAGCAGCGTAATAAGCTGCAGCCAGCCCGCCCCCTTTGGGGGGAAATACAATAAAGGAAAAAAAGCTGAGTGAGGCAGTCTGATATTCCCGTTAGTCTATCGACATCTCGCCTACAGACAGTGCGTTTACTTTGCTTGCTTCCATGTACGAGTGGACGTTGTTGATTCTTGAGGTTTCTTGCTTGTGACCATGTTGCATCTGGAATGTTGTTGTTCGTTGGGTCTTGCTCGGTCGTCAGTCGTTGTTCGTGTCCGTCCTTTCCCCTTGTCCAATTTCTTTGTTCACTGTCCACTCCCACTCGGTCCTGCCGCATTTTCGTTATCGGCAACCCCGGGACAATTCTGGTCGCTGTTACAACAATACCGAGCAAGGAAAAGTATATAGCAGAAATAAAACAAAATTCGTAATTTGCTTCATTTAGAATGGTGTATTGCTTTTTTTAGCTGGGTATAGCGGACGAAATCACCTACAGAAGGCAGCTTAGGTTTCGAGAAATTCTGAGACATAATGTTCAGTACACTACTGAAGCTGTCTAAAGTCAGTCAGATTTACTGAAGAATGTAAGGGGTATCGCAGCTGAAAAAAATATGGGTTACAGGCAGATGCTAGCAATTATATCTCTGACGTTACAAGCCGCAAAGTATATATTACAGAAGATTCCTGACGAAAAGTAGACGATGATTCTAAAAGAACTTTGGAATGATGTAGAAATTTATTTAGATAATTTACAGAATCCGTGGAAGTGTCATTTTGTAGCAAATAATCTCAAGACTCACACAAAAATTTCACGTGTGATTTTGGCTCGATGCGACTGTTATTTGTGATGTGGCACACATGCCACCGGTAATCAATTTCTTCCCACTCTCTTGGCAGAAAATCGGGCGTAAGTATCGACTAAATTTTCCTGGTAGCCTATATTGTTTCGTAGGGGAGCAACGTACATACGATCTTTAATTAAATCTCTGAGAAAGAAACTCAGTAGTATCAGATATGAGAAGAGAGGTGGCCTTGCAAGTGGCATTTCACACCCAGTCTACCGACCTGGCAAGCGATTATCGAGGAAACCTCAAACATTCGTGAGGAAATGAGGTGGTGCACCATCTTGCTGGTAGTAAAACATCCAATTTCGGTCATTATCATCGATTTGTGGAACAGAAAAGTTGTCAAGTGTATCCTGATACACAAGTCTTGTTTTCCCCATGAACAAGATAGGGCCGTACACTTTCAACTTACTAAGGCCACAAAACACATTAACTTTGGGAGCGCGGTAGGGGGGAGAGGGCTTAGAAGTTCATTAGCGTATTCGGAGCGAAATGTACCCCAAACTGTTGTTGCATAATTCGTTTCAAGAAACCGAAACACATATCGAGCACTCTCTGCGCCAGTGAAAGAAGCTCTTTCAATCGTGTACTAAGCTGGCGCTCCCGGTGGCGCAATGTGATACTGATGCACTAAGTAAATCTAACTCTATGTTTCTTTCTACAAAATGACACATCTACCGATTCTGTAAGGCATCTCAATGAATTTCGGTATCATTTAAAAGTTGTAGAGTCCTTTTTGACTCGTCCCGTATTATATGACAAAGGCTGTAATCGAAAACATTCAGAAAAAAGTTCCACGCCAGATTGAACGCAAGGACATAAACTGAAAGACAGTATCGGGTGATCTCAGCAGCAAATATATCAGGTCACAGACATACTCCGTGGCACATATGTATGTAATCAATCCAATTCCGACAGCACGGTGTTGCCACAGGATGAAACCGACAGGTCGTAAAATACTGCCAGCACCACTGTATGGGTGACACATCGATGTAGCAAAAAGTAACTTTTCTGTGGAAATGGAAGAAGGCTAAATCAGCGAAATTTTTCTGGGTGACTGTTGTAGAATTTTAGAACATGTTTTTTCTCGCGTATCATGTCGTTTCTGGAAACCCAGATTCTACTCTGTAGGAATCAACATGGATTGCAGAAACAGCGATTGTGTGATACCCAACTCGCTTAATTTGTTCATGAGACCCATTAAATATTAGATGCCATTTTCCAAGACTTCCGGAAGGCGTTCGATACAGTTCTGCACTGTCGCCTGATAAACAAAGTGAGAGCCTACGGAATATCAGACCAGCTGTGTGGCTGGATTGAAGAGTTTTTAGCAAACAGAACACAGCATGTTGTTCTCAATGGAGAGTCGTCTACAGACGTTAAAGTAGCCTCTGGCGTGCCACAGGGGAGCGTTATGGGACCATTGCTTTGCACAATATATATATATATATATATATATATATATATATATATATATATATATGAGTTAGTAGATAGTGTCGGAAGTTCCAGGCGGCTTTTCGTGGATGATGATGCTGTACTATACAGCGAAGTTGCAGCATTAGAAAATTGCAGCGAAATGCAGGAAGATCTGCAGCGGATAGGCACTTGGTGCAGGGAGTGGCAAATGACCCTTAACATAGACAAATGTAATGTATTGCGAATATATAGAAAGAACGATCCTTTATTGTATGATTATATGATAGCGGAAAAAACACTGGTAGCAGTAACCTCTGTAAAATGTCTGGGAGTATGCGTACGGAACGATTTGAAGTGGAATGATCATATAAAATTAATTGTTGGTAAGGCGGGTGCCAGGTTGAGGTTCATTAGGAAAGTCCTCAGAAAATGTAGTCCATCAACAAAGGAGGTGACTTACAAAACACTTGTTAGACCTATACCTGAGTATTGCTCATCAGTGTGGGATCCGTACCAGGTCGGATTGACAGAGGAGATAGAGAAGATCCAAAGAAGAGGGGTGCGTTTCGTCACAGGGTTATTTCGTAAGCGTGATAGTGTTACGGGGATGTTTAGCAAACTCAAGTGGCAGACTCTGCAAGAGAGGCGCTCTACATCGCGGTGTAGCTTACTGTCCAGGTTTCGAGAGGGTGCGTTTCTGGATGAGGTATCGAATATATTGCTTCCCCCTACTTATACCTCGTAAGGAGATCACGAATGTAAAATCAGACACATTCGAGAGCGCACGAAGGCTTTCCGGCAGTCGTTCTTCCCGCGAACCATACGTGACTGGAACAGGAAAGGGACATAAAGACAGTGGCACGAAAAGTGCCCTCTGCCACACACCGTTGGATGGCTTGCGGAGTATAAATGTAGATGTAGATGTAGATGCAGATTCACTCCAAAAAATGATGTATATGGACATCACAGCGTTTCGAGCATCCAATACAAGAACACAAACGTGGTTTATAGATTCGTCTTCCATGAGGGCTGAAAATCTACAGTGGTTCTATGTTCTATGTGGAAATCAAAAGATCACGTCACTTTAGTAGTTGTGGAACGTGTTTTAGGGATGTAACGAAGGAATAGTACATGCAGGGAAGATTGTCTGCTTCTGATGCAATGACGCTAATACCGACGGATTACTGGAGATAATCTCAGAAGTCAGAAAACATGTAATAAAAGTTATTAGGGCAGGTAATAAAGCCTGAGTGCCTTGGTAGGATACGGCTTGTTGGTCCCATCACAACTGGGGGCGGCCCGTTTACCATGGCAGTTAGCTGTCCCAAGTGCTACAGGTATAGGCGACGTTCTCCACCATTCTCCCCCCTCCCCCAACCCCCAACCCACCCCAAATAACATTAACGGTCATGTGGGCAATTCCAACGGCCAAAGCACGTGATTTCCGCGAAGGATGTCTTACATGGGTGACTTGATGTCTCTCTCTCTCTCTCTCTCTCTCTCTGTGTATATATACGAAACGGTGATTCCCCGACTAGAAGCTACTACACATGTGCAACGTACAGAAGCGTGTGGCAAGGTGTCAACAGCTACTCTAGTTCATTCCCTGGGGTAGCGTGGGCGGCACTAGGTTTTGAGCGTGAGATCTGCAGAATTCGGTTTCCTGCATACTTACTTGCAGGTCTGCTGTACTTCTGTAGTGTCATTCTCCTCTAGTGCAACCGTATACCCATATCACTGTCTTTTAACACACTAATAGTACAATTCTGAATGCCTTGTAGACCTGGTCTGTATTTATACAGAGCGTTATTTGTTCAGTGAGGGACACTTGTTTATTTATTTAAATATCACGCTGCACTAATTGGTCAGAATCGTACACTACTGGCCATTACTGGTCATTAAAATTGCTACACCAAGAAGAAATTCAGAAGATAAACGGGTATTTATTGCACAAGTATGTGATTACATTTTCACTCAATCTGCGTGCATAGATCCTGAGAAATCTGTACCCAGAACAACCATCTCTGGCCGTAATATCGGCCTTCATACGCCTGGCCATTGAGTCAAACAGAGCTTCGATGGCGTGTACAGGTACAGCTGCCCATGCAGCTTCAAAAAGATACCATAGTTCATCACGAGTAGTGACTGGCCTATTGTGACGAGCTAGTTGCTCGGCCACCCTTGACCAGACGTTTTCAATTGGTGAGAGATCTGGAGAATGTGCTGACCAGGGCAGCAGTCGAACATTTTCTGTATCCAGAAAGGTCCGTACAGGACCTGCAACATGCGGTCGTGCATTATCCTGCTGAAATGTATGGTTTCGCAGGGATCGAATCAATGGTAGATGTACGGGTCGTAACACATCTGAAATGTAACGTCCACTGTTAAAAGTGCCGTCAATGCGAACAATAGGTGACCGAGACGTGTAACCAATGGCACCCCATACCATCACGCCGGGAGATACGTTAGAATGGCGATGGCGAATACACGCTTCCAATGTGGGTTCACCGCGGTGTCGGCAAACGCGGGTACGACCATCATGATGCTGTAAACAGAACCTGGATTCATCCGAAAAAATCACGTTTTGCCATTCGTGCACCCAGGTTCGTCGTTAATTACACCATCGCCGGCGCTCCTATCTGTGATGCAGCGTCAAGGGTAACCGCAGCCATGGTCTCCGAGCTGATAGTCCATGATGCTGCAAACGTCGTCGAACTGTTCGTGCAGATAGTTGTTGTCTTGCAAACGTCCTCATCTGTTGATTCAGGGATCGAGACGTGGCTGCACGATCAATTACAGCCATGCGGATAAGATGCCTGTCATCTCGACTGCTAGTGATACGAGGCCGTTGGGATCCAGCACGGCATTCCGTCTTACCTTCCTGAACTCACGGATTCCATATTGAGCTAACGGTCATTGGATCTCGACCAACGCGAGCAGCAATGTCGCGATACGATAAACCACAATCGCGATAGGCTACAATCCGACCTTTATCAAAGTCGGAAACGCGATGGTACGCATTTCTCCTCTTTAAACGATGCATCACAACAACGTTTCACCAGGCAACGCCGGTTGACTGCCGTTTGTGTATGAAAAATCAGTTGGAAACGTTCCTCATGTCAGCACGTTGTATGTGGCGCCACCGGCGCCAACCTTGTGTGAATGATCCGAAAAGCAAATAATTTGCATATCACAGCATCTTCCTCCTGTCGGTTAAATTCGCGTCTGTAGGACGCCATCTTCGGGGTGTAGCTATTTTATTGGCGAGTAGTCTATTAATGTATGTGTCTTTGGTGTACTTAGAGAAAATCGACAAAATTTTTGACAAATATTAAATAGCAATAGAAAGATGATTTCATAAATTGTATTTCTTGTAGACAGTAGCAGGAGTGTATTTGCCGTTAAAGAATGCTGTGCCGAAGTTGTTTAATTAGCATACTGACGTAATTTGTTTAAATATCACACTAGTGTAGTTGTTCAGTTTCCTGTTTCTTTACGTCTTTGATTGACGATCTTGGGAAGCGGGAGGAAATTTGTCAGAAATTGTACACATCAATGGGAGGTGATCATGCTTTTTCGTACTTTCAGAAACTGTTATGATGTTATAAATTTATTGTAAGTAAGCAGCACATAATCACACAATGGAATTTGCCACGATGCCATTAAATGATAGTAATTCAGCTGCTCAACTGTCATACACAGTCACAAATGTCATAAATTACTTTGATATTTTTTACTATTCAGGATAATATAGTGCCATCTAATTATAGTAATCCAACCATGACCCAGTCATGAAAAAATGACCTTCACAATAAATTACTTTAACATTTATAGCCATTAGTAAATAGGATAACTCTACCGCCGACCATCCTTTCACTACAAAGCCCAGAGCAGTAATGATGAAAGTCATAGAAATAGGATGGCAATAAAAAAGGGGGAGGGATGCCTGATTTAAGTTTTTCTAATGTCCCAGAGTGGGGAAGGGTAAGAGAACTGTGCTTTGACCTAGATCATCATCTGAGCCAGAACCAGTACAGTGGATGGGCGACCTTCATTATCCCACCATTTCTATGTCATCCCGTTGCCGGAGAGGCATCGATAGAGAGGAGATGGTGGGGGTGGGGGGGGGGTCTGAGCTTGATAGGTGACACATATTAGCTTACATCCTGATCCTGACACTCATAGGCATGGGGGAGTGTGATTCCTCGGAAGTGTGAATATGACCTTGGCCTTATGTGGCCTCCTGTACCTTCTACTCCACCACTAACGGATACTCTTTTGAAATTTATTAGATACTGATAAACCTTGGCCGGTCGGTGTGGCCGAGTGGTTCTAGGCGCTTCAGTCCTTAACCGCGCGACCGCTACGGTCCCATAGTGCTCAGAGCCATTTGAACCATTTGATAAACCTATCTCAGACAGGCACGCAGCATCCCCATGTCGTTTACAGCGATCACTCATGATGCTGTTGACAATCCTGTTAATAACACTAAAACCGAACCACTCTAATGCACTCTCCTTCGGTCGTTCTACCTGTCACAGAGAAATGCTCCTCTCACTATATTGATATCTGTTCAAATGTGTGTGAATTCCTAAGGGACTAAACTGCTGAGGTCATCGGTCCCTAGACAGACACACTACTTAAACTAACTTATGCTAAGAACAACACACACACCCATGCCCGAGGGAGGACTCGAAGCTCCAGCGGGGAGGGGCTGCGCAGACCGTGGCATGGCGCCTCAAACCGCACGGCCACTCCGCGCGGATATATATATCTGCCAATGGTGTGTATGCAGGAACTTACATTGATACTTGGTCGTGTCCATCGGATAGTCGACTTCTTTGTCAGGCAGTATACATTGATCCAAGACTTCTGCCCGGTTTCTTTGGTCATTGTCGCACCTTAATGAATTAAACAAACGCTTTTATTGAAATCTGTTTGTGTTACCTCCCTCGGCTCCCTTTATCGCCACCCAGCGTTGAGCGTGAGAACCGTATCATTATCTGTCGTGTAAGAGAAAAGTACGTTTTGTGCTCTGGGTCGAGCCGTACAGTCAACTGAGTTGCCTGACGCACGGAACGATCGCTGGACAGCCCCTTGCCCCCCATAGCCACATTAATGCCGGCACTTCTCCCTCGCCCAGTGCTGTACGCCCTTTCTGGCGCCACCACCCCTACTCCCTCTTTCAATACCTTCGTTTTCCCAGTGTGTCTCAGGTCTCTCTAGCTCTCACTCCCTCTTCTCTTTGCTCCGTCCTACGGCACCTGTTACTCGAAATGAGTCCCGACCTCGCTTACCATCTTCACAATCTCCTTGCAACCCCTGTATTCTCTTGCTGTCATGTCAATGTTTGTGGAAGACACTCAAGAATCGTGCTTTTCTCATCTGCTCCGCTCTGCGCCTTGTGAGCAAGTCGTCTACTACGTAGTCTCTCTCTGCCTGTATCTCTCTCTGCCTGTCTCTCGCTCTCTCTCTCTCTCTCTCTCTCTGCTTCTCTCTCTCTCCTCTCCACGCCTGTCCCTGTCTCTCTTTAGCACACAGGTAATCGCGTCCGTTCGCTACGACCTCTTGACGCAACGGTTGCATTTCCACTCCTTTATTGCCTGCTTTCTGCTATTCCCGTCATCACGATTTAATTAAAGTCCCTTCCTAAGTCTCTCGGACTGTGACCTACTTGAAGGCTTTATTCTGAAGAGTGTTCGTGCGACCAATTCTCCTGATGGTCTCTCAAAGTTGAGACGACTGACAGTCAAAAATCTTTGAATTACTAGACTGAAGCTTCGTAACAAGTTCGCTTCACTGATGTCGACGTAATGTTGATTACCGTAACCTTTCATTGTTCATTCCTCAGAAAATTGGGTTCACGTTTTCCCTCAAGAGTACGTTGATCTTTCTGTCCTGCATATGTCGTTAAACTGTCAAGTTCACTCACAGTGAATTAAATAATGCATCACTGCCTTCTTCTCTACATAATGACACTCTTTAGTTACGTTTCTTCTGCCGTGTCAAGTTAAAAATCCATAAAGCAAATTTTAACGTTTTCTAATGCTTTTCATATAATTTTGCTTTTGTGTGGGGCCACAGCTTCTAAAAATTTTGTAAATGAAAGCATTGTCCGTAGTAGGCTGTAATATGTTTGGTAATTCTACGATCGGCCGATTTCGACGTGGAAGTTATTTCCAAATACCTGTGGATAAAACTCACATGTACTGCATTAGACATTTCACGCAATTCATATTACGACTCCATACTTCTTTGCCCACAGCTATAAGCTAGCTTCAGTACAATGGACAGGGTTCTTGTCAGTCAGTATCAACTATGTTTCTACTGCAGCAGGCCTTAATAGACTCTTCTCACCGATTTTACTCAGAGATATGTAACTTTTTATTACCTTCAGTAACGGTGGCGGAAACGAGATATCCCTTGAAAGACACAGTAAACAGGACATGCGTTATGACCAAAATTACGAAGCCATTCTTCAAGTAGAAGTAAATATCCTCAGTGTAGTGAAGCAACTCATATCACTTAATAAAAGCAAGTCTTTTGGTCCAAATTGTATACCAATTAGGTTCCTTTCGGAGTATGCTGATGCATTAGCTCCATACTTAACAATCATATACAACCGTTCCCTCGAAGAAAGATCCGTACCCAAAGACTGGAACGTTGCACATGTCACACCAATATGCAAGAAAGGTAGTAGGAGTAATCAACTAAATTACGCGCCCATGTCGTTAACGTCGATATGCAACAGGATTTTAGAACATATATTGTGTTCGAACATTATGAACTACCTCGAAGAAAAACTGTCTATTGACACCAAGTCGACGTCGGTTTAGAAAACATCGTTCCTCTGAAACACAACTAGCTCTTTATTCACATGAATTGCTGAGTGCTATTGACAAGGGATTTCTGATCGATTCCCTATTCCTGGATTTCCGGAAGGCTTTTGACACTGTACCACAGAAGCGGCTCGTAGTAAAATTGCGTGCTTATGGAATATTGTCTCAGTTATGTGACTGGATTTGCGATTTCCTGTCAAAGAGGTCACAGTTCATAGTAAAACAGAACTGATTTCAGGCGTTCCCCAAGGTAGTGTTACAGGCCCTTTGCTGTTCCATATCTATATAAACGATTTGGGAGACAATCTGAGCAGCCGTCTTCGATTGTCTGCAGATGACGCTGTCGTTTATCGACCAACAAAGTCATCAGAAGATCAAAACAAACTGCAAAACGATTTAGAAAAAATATCTGAATCGTGTGAAAAGTGGCAGTTGACCCTAAATAACGAAAAGTGTGAGGTCATCCACGTGAGTACTAAAATGAACTCGTTAAACTTCGGTTACACGATAAATCGATCTAATCTTAAAAGCCGTAAATTGAACTAAATACCTAGGTATTACAATTACGAACTACTTAAATTGGAAAGAACACACAGAAAGTGCTGTGGGGAAGGCTAAACAAAGGCTGCGTTTTGTTGGCAGAAAGAAAATGTAAAACACCTACTAATGAGACCTCCTAGACTACACTTGTCCGTCCTCTTTTAGAATACTGCTGCGCGGTGTGGGATCCTTACCAAGTAGGACTGACGGAGTACATCGATAAAGTTCACAGAAAGGCAGCACGTTTTGTATTACCGCGAAATATGGGAGAGAGTGTCACAGAAATTATACACGATTTGGGCTGGAAATCATTAAGAGAAAGGCGTTTTTCGTTGCGACGGAATCTTCTTACGAAATTCCAATCACAAACTTTCTCATCCGAATGCGAAAATATTTTGTTGACACCGACCAACATAGGGCGGAACGACCACCACGATAGTAAAATAAGGGAAATCAGAGCTCGTACGGAAAGATATAGGTGTTCATTCTTTCCGCACGCTATACGATATTGGAATAATAGAGAATTGTGAAGGTATTTCGATGAACCCTCTGCCAGGCACTTAGATGTGATTTGCAGAGTATCCATGTAGATGTAGATGTGGGTGTAGGTGTAGGGGAAAATTGATAGGTTATATAATCATCATGATTGCGTGTGAACTAATTTCACATGCACAGCAACATTTCCACGTAAGTATCACTTCCGTCCCACCCCCCTTCACCATGCTCTTCTCTGTCACTACACAATCGCCTCCTCATCTTGTTTTGCTGCGATAGGTTTCGTCACATTTATCATGTTTGACACACAACGTTCGCAGTTGTCTGCGTAGGGCGTTCGATAAGTAGTGCAGCACTTTTTTTTCAGAAAGAAAATTGGTTTAGCTCAGCTGTATTTTCCCCTCTCAGACTACCTTCAATGCGACGGCCCTACGCTACATTTCTGGTTCTGGGAGGGAATGTATGCCTGCCTTGTACCACTCGAGACTATCGGTCGACATCAGAGCCAACGTCTTATTGCAACACCGCCTAAGTAACCTCCCCATCATCCACACTGCTTCCCACAGACTGCGTCCCATTAGTGCAGCGCCTTAGACCGCTCGACTAATCCCGCGCGGCTGCAGACTTGTGTAAGGCTTTGCTTTGTCATGGACAAAGAGAAGTTCGTTTGCATTTTTGGGGCAGCGAACACGCTGAAATCATTTCTTTACTTTCCTAGGGATAGTGCAATACGCTTCAGAGTTGATCGTTGCACTATGATTGATGATATGAAACAGAATAACCCCTTCAGAACCCCAGAAGGCTGACTCCATGGCTTAGCCGTCGGTGCAGCTTTGAACTTTTTCTTCGAGGGGGTATTTAGTGTGGCGCCACTCCATGGATTGTTACCTACTACTGTGCGGCTGGTCCCGGCGGAGGTTCGAGTCCTCCCTCGGGCATGTGTGTGTGTGTTTGTCCTTAGGATAATTTAGGTTAACTAGTGTGTAAGCTTAGGGACTGATGACCTTAGCAGTTAAGTCCCATAATATTCCACACACATTTGAACAGTTGATTGTTACCTTGTTTCCGGCTAGACATAATGAACCCATGTTTATCACCTGTGACAATGTTGGACAGAAAGTTTTTACTAGCAGCCTCTTAAGGCGCAAGCAGATGGTGCTTCGTTGTTCCTTATGGACATCTCTTAGGCGGCGAGAATCCCAGCTGGCAAACTCCTTGGAGTACCACAACTGGTGGACTAGTGTGTCAGCCCAAACAACAGAGATGTCCAGTCGTGCGGCAAGACGTTTGATTGTGATTCGTGGATCACCTTGAATGAGAGTGTCCACACGTTCCAACACAGCTGTATGCGGATCGCCGGCACGTCGGAGGTTGGAAGGGTTTGCGCGACCTTGTAGTGATGGCAACATATGCCTCGCCCAGCGACCCACCCCGTGCCTTTCTTCACTAACAGATATTCGCAGACGCTCAGCAAGCACCTATGAATACCTCTGATTCATTGGTTTTCCGACGAAAGAAGCTCAATGACTTCTCTCTGCTTGGAACATTTCTCCATTATAGACGCCATTATGAAGGCCACGTAAGGCGCCACCACCAGCTGTAACTTCATAAAACTATGGAGTCTTCATCGGCTACATTACTTGTTCTATTACTCTAGTTTTGCAAACTGAGGGCGTAAAGCACGGTAACTACTGACCGCAAGGTTAGTTTGCTTTGTGTTTATTACATTAAGAGCGAGAATGTGGCTACAGAGGAATAACAAAGGACATTTGGAGGAGACCGAATGGCTGTGCATGGTCGAAATGGTTAGCGGAGAAAACATTCTGCATGTGGGTGAAGTTAACAACTCTTTTACATTTTTTTTTAGGTTATCCGTCTTGTGACTGGTTTTATGAGACCCACAAAGGCTTCCTCTCACGTGTCAACCCATTCGTCTCTGAGCAGTACTTGAACCCAATGTATTACATTACTTGCTGGATGTATTTCAGTCTCTGCTTTAACCTACTGTCCAAACCCGCTATGGTCTACACTAGTGTCGTGGGAGATATCTCGTATCTTATCACGTGTCGTATCGTACTGTCCCTTCTTTATTTCAGTCATCCTTTCCTCGTCGATTCTGTGGAGAACCTTCTTATTTCTTATCGGTCCACATTTTAAGAAATCCTTTTTGAGCATCACATCTCAAATTCGTAGACTCTCTTGTATACTGGTTTTCCCACAGTTCCTAATATACTCCTATAAAGTTCTGTCCTTCAAATGTACCATTGCAGAAATATCTTCGTCAAATTAAGGCTTATGTTTAATATCAGTAGCGTCCCTGAGCAAGATATGTTCTCTTAAATTGTAGTTGTTTGTCTTCTATGTCCTCCTCTCTTCATCCTTATTGAGATATTTTGCTTCCAACTTAGCACAATCCCGTCGGTATCGGGTGTCCAACTCCTTCAGTAATCTCATTTCCATTACCACTGCCTACTTTCATCCCTTTTCGTTTTACCATCAATCTTTATGTCGTACAAATGAGAATGGTATTTGAATTGAACAGACTTTGTAAATCTTCTTTAGTTTCATTGAGGATAGCAATGTCACGAGTGAATCTACTCACTGATACATTTTAACCCTGAATTTTAACTCCACTCCGATCTTTTCTCTTATTTCCGGAATTGTTTCTTCCACTATAGGAGAGAGAATGTAACCCCGCATTACACCCTTTTCGTTTAGAACACTTATTTCATGCTCTCCTGTGGTCCCTTTTAGCTTTTGTACATAATTTATGTCCCATATAGCTAACACCTATGTTTCTTTTTTCGGACGTTTTGAACCATTTTACACTGTGCAATAAAATTAAAAGACAACTTTTTGAAACCCCGTAACTATGTCTCATTGCGACGCAGAGCTCTGAAATTTAGCTCAAAGTTGCCTAAAACCACCCTCTTTACTGCTGCAAAAGTGCAGTGACCTGTGGAGTCCCCTTGGGTTCAGCGACGCTTCATGCATGAAGGCGGCAGCACTAGCAAACGAGATGCCAGAGCTGAGAACTTCATGTTACTTGTAGGATGGTTTAATTGTGACCTGGAAGTCAGGGGGGGGGGGGGCAGGATAAAGCAACGATTGTGGATAGGGCTGTAATCAGCTACCGTTGGATACAGTAAACAAATACACGTTATTTGAAGAAATAATTGTCTACTATCATTTTAAAGGAATTTACTAAACTGACGGCCTTACTAAGAAGGAATTCAAAATTATTTGTCGGCTGAAGGCCACAAGCAACTTCGGAATACTCAACAGCTGAAGGCCTGAATTACAAGTGATGAAGACAGTTACACCTTAACATATACTAAAATATTTTCTTCTTAAACAATCAAGAAACTGTAACAAGCTATAGTAACATCTGAAGTCCTTATTAACAAAGAATTGCAAATTATTTGTCCTCTGAGGGCGACAAGCAATGTCACACACAATCAATTGTTGAAGGCCTGATTAAGGAAAAAAAATTAAACTTATTCGTCAGCTGACGGCCACAAGCACTTTCAAAATACTCAACGGCTGAAGGCCTTAGTTACAAGTGAGGACGGCAATTACATGTTAAAAATACTAAAACCTTTTTTAACAATCTCAATAAACTGTAACAGTTAGTGATGGCTAAGGGCCTTATTAAGACAGAATTGAAAATTATTTGCCATCTGAATGCCACAATTAAAGTTACAAACAATTAACCGGTGAAGGTCTGAATTACAAGTGAGGAAAGCAATTACACATTAAAACATTAAGGTAAATTTTAAACAATCATGACAACTTGACCAAGTAAGATGTAGTGATCCACAAACAGTGCTCCACGGATCAACCTACAGCTGTGCAACCAGTGAGACCTGCAGGGCAACTCAAACTAGGGGTCTTTTAAGCACTGCTCAACCCTCTTACCAAATCCACCTAACGCCAGATAACCAGTACAACGACGGAATAATTCAGGCGAGGGTGAAGTGACAGATGGCACTGCGTCTTCAGAATCCGGTGTTTAAAACACCAAATGGCAGAAGGAACCACTGTAACCAAGGTAGACGGGAAAACAATTATCCATACCCCAATCAAAGAAGCTGTCAAATTACACGCCATGCCAGACAGCATCAGCAAGACGAGGAAAAGTACACTGCCGCAAATTACGCTAACCTCCAGGGCAGGTAACTGACGTGTTAGCGGCCACTAGGCAGTAGATTACCGCTGGTTGCACTTCACCAGTAACAACACAGAATCGAAACTAACATCAAGGAGTAGAGGGCGGCTAATATCTTCCGCCAGCCTGACAGACGCCACTTCTTGCAGCTGGTCTCACCGACGCTGGGAGCAGCAACACGCAAACAACAGCAAGATCTCTAACAGTGGAGATCCCGGCCTGGCGACGCGCTGTGGACCTCCTCGCTGCTCTGTCCGAATCCGACTGCTTGACACACAAGACAACCCGGAAATACAAGCGGTCACACCAAACATACACTACTGGAAATGGAAAAAAGAACACATTGACACCGGTGTGTCAGACCCACCATACTTGCTCCGGACACTGCGAGAGGGCTGTACAAGCAATGATCACACGCACGGCACAGCGGACACACCAGGAACCGCGGTGTTGGCCGTCGAATGGCGCTAGCTGCGCAGCATTTGTGCACCGCCGCCGTCAGTGTCAGCCAGTTTGCCGTGGCATACGGAGCTCCATCGCAGTCTTTAACACTGGTAGCATGCCGCGACAGCGTGGACGTGAACCGTATGTGCAGTTGACGGACTTTGAGCGAGGACGTATAGTGGGCATGCGGGAGGTCGGGTGGACGTACCGCCGAATTGCTCAACACGTGGGGCGTGAGGTCTCCACAGTACATCGATGTTGTCGCCAGTGGTCGGCGGAAGGTGCACGTGCCCGTCGACCTGGGACCGGACCGGACCGCAGCGACGCACGGATGCACGCCAAGACCGTAGGATCCTACGCAGTGCCGTAGGGGACCGCACCGCCACTTCCCAGCAAATTAGGGACACTGTTGCTCCTGGGGTATCGGCGAGGACCATTCGCAACCGTCACCATGAAGCTGGGCTACGGTCCCGCACACCGTTAGGCCGTCTTCCGCTCACGCCCCAACATCGTGCAGCCCGCCTCCAGTGGTGTCGCGACAGGCGTGAATGGAGGGACGAATGGAGACGTGTCGTCTTCAGCGATGAGAGTCGCTTCTGCCTTGGTGCCAATGATGGTCGTATGCGTGTTTGGCGCCGTGCAGGTGAGCGCCACAATCAGGACTGCATACGACCGAGGCACACAGGGCCAACACCCGGCATCATGGTGTGGGGAGCGATCTCCTACACTGGCCGTACACCAATGGTGATCGTCGAGGGGACACTGAATAGTGCACGGTACATCCAAACCGTCATCGAACCCATCGTTCTACCATTCCTAGACCGGCAAGGGAACTTGCTGTTCCAACAGGACAATGCACGTCCGCATGTATCCCGTGCCACCCAACGTGCTCTGGAAGGTGTAAGTCAACTACCCTGGCCAGCAAGATCTCCGGATCTGTCCCCCATTGAGCATGTTTGGGACTGGATGAAGCGTCGTCTCACGCGGTCTGCACGTCCAGCACGAACGCTGGTCCAAGTGAGGCGCCAGGTGGAAATGGCATGGCAAGCCGTTCCACAGGACTACATCCAGCATCTCTACGATCGTCTCCATGGGAGAATAGCAGCCTGCATTGCTGCGAAAGGTGGATATACACTGTACTAGTGCCGACATTGTGCATGCTCTGTTGCCTGTGTCTAAGTGCCTGTGGTTCTGTCAGTGTGATCATGTAATGTATCTGACCCCAGGAATGTGTCAATAAAGTTTCCCCTTCCTGGGACAATGAATTCACGGTGTTCTTATTTCAATTTCCAGGAGTGTAGTACCACAGTACTGGCTATCGATAACCATTACTAGCAAACTCAGTGGCGCCATTAGTACAAGAAGGAAACGAGACGCCACTACCGCTAATACAAGACGCCAAGTTAAGAACGGCAATGATGCGAGCCGCCCACGGCTCATTATTGTTCTCATAATGGCACCAAATTTCACCAGAATTACCCAACACTACCGTTGACACGTCACATCATTGGAAGGGCGTAACCCACTGTTAACTACAACTGTACCCTTCTTCTCCGACTTAGGTCAGAACTGCGATGTTCAGTGTTGAAATGATGCGGACTGCTTCTGGATGGCCAAGGAAAATAATGTTTCACTCTCACTGACGCTCAGAACAGACTCTAAAAGGTCTCAAGGGGTGGAATAAATGGCATCAATGAAACTATCCCTTCCTTTGGAGCGTTGATTCACACGAGGTTCACTGTCGGAAACGACAGTTTGCTGTGTGATGAGCAACAGGACAGCGTTCTTGCACCGGGATTCGAACCACCACCCACAACAGAAGCGGGGTGTTATCAAGACGTTAGCGGACAGAGCTAGAAATATTTGTGAACCTGAGTTGCTCGACGCTGAGATATAACATCTCCACAATGCACTAACGAAGAACGGATATTCTTCCGCCGAAATAAAACGTGCGTTGAGGCAGCCACGCAGAAATCATACTGACGTACAGGCTACTGCAAAATCTAAGGTTTTCCTGCCGTTTGTTAAAAATGTAACGGAAAGAACATGGAGGACCTTGACGAAGCTGAATATTACCGTAATTTACAAGCCCACCAGGAAGATACAGG
This sequence comes from Schistocerca nitens, assembly GCF_023898315.1. NCBI lineage: Eukaryota > Metazoa > Arthropoda > Insecta > Orthoptera > Acrididae > Schistocerca > Schistocerca nitens. The sequence goes on along the minus strand of NC_064620.1, from coordinate 24,864,860 downwards.
AATACCTTAGGCCTGCCAAGGACGCTCAGCCGGCCGCGGTGGTCTCGCCGTTCTAGGCGCGCAGTCCGGAACCGTGAGACTGCTACGGTCGCAGGTTCGAATCCTGCCTCGGGCATGGATGTGTGTGATGTCCTTAGGTTAGTTAGGTTTAAGTAGTTCTAAGTTCTAGGGGACTGATGACCACAGCAGTTGAGTCCCATAGTGCTCAGAGCCATTTGAACCAAGGACGCTCGCAAACAATTGGAAAAATCTGGAGTGTATAGGATCCCATGCAGCTGTGGTGATGTTTATGTAGGTACCACCAAAAGAACTGTTTCTAAACGTTCGGAAGAGCACAAGGGAAATTGTAGAAGAGGAGAAACGGAACGATCGGCTGTTGCGGAGCATGCTTTCCAGCCAGGGAACCACAATATTCGTTTCGAGGAGACGCAAGTACTAGCGGCCACGAGCGGATACTACGAAAGGCTCTACAGGGAGGCAATCGAAATCGCTAAACACCCAAATAATTTCAACCGAAAGGAGGAGGGCGTCAAACGGTATATGGATGCCGGTGTTAAAGAAGATGTGTACCACTCGTCCACTACTGGGTGATGGCAACGGCGATCGACGGCGACGGACAGCGGCCAATTGCACTGACGTTTTCAAAACACGTGACGTCACGCCGCGGCGCGGGGGCGCGCGGACACGGAATTTAGCGGCAGTCAGTAGCGAGCCAGTCTGTGTGTTGGACCATTTAGCTACGGACCCCCCTTGAAGATGTCTCCCGCAGTCGGAGACGAAACGTTGGGAATCACCTCAGAATTCATCAACCGACCACGGCATAACAGCCCGGATAATTATAATGGACATGTTCTTCACAACGTTCGAGACTGCTGACACATCCTAGACGATCCAATCCTTGACTAAGGACATCGTATGGCTGTGACCCTACAGAAAGCGACATGACACCTTTCGAATGTAGAGCGACGGCAGTTTTTGCTGTGCTATACAGGGTGCAACCACTAGGTACCATTCGAAACCATCCAACGAAATCTGAACGTGATGTGGAAAAGTTAAGGGTTTTTACGTTTTTTGATACCTCCTACTTCACGCTCTCTTATTCTGTGATCACGAGGGTGTGCAACACCGATTATTTGCCTAAATAAAATGGCAAATTATCTCTCTAATATCTCCCATTTCGGCGAAAACCCTAGTCATCCTGATACATGTGTTGAGCACTTTCACAACGTTCCTGTACATTGACTTCGACATCCATTCAGCTGTACTGAGCTCCACTCCTGCTCTAGAACCTGCTTGAAGGCATGCAGAATCTGAGGGCTGTCGAAGGGACTGCTTGGCCTCGGACACCATACCAGCAGCAGGTAGTGAATCAGTTGAATATCGACTGGTCTGGTTACAGGAACATTTTCTGAAGTATTGAACTGAAGTGGGCGGATGGGGCTGAGGTTGTCACTGAACTGGGGGCTCCTGAATGGGACCCTGGTAAACACTGCTGGCGTATGGTTTGCTAGGAGTGAAAGGATTGGGCAAAATAATGGTTCATCATTCGTATCAAGTTTCTCTTAACACTCCTCCGGAAAAGAAACTATCAGTTAAGTTAACAGGCCTTCGACATATTAAAAGGAAACCATTCAAGTAAATAAAGGAAACCATTCAAGTAAATAAAACCATTGAATAACAATTACTGGTAATCGATATCTCTTGAAAGGTTCTTTTCCTTTGTTGAAAGGATAAACGATTAACTAAAAACTCACGAATGCTACAAATAACAGTGTTCTGTAACAACGTGATTGGGGAACAGTCTTCCAAACAGGCAGGCAGTAAACTTTAGTTGTAGTCAACAAGAGCCATCACCGAAAAAAATCAACAAATCTACAGTTATGGCCGGACTATTTTAGTACCGTCTGTCCAAAACAGAATTTGATGTATCAATCCATTTTGAACAATTCAGTTAGAAAGAGCTAGATGCTCATGTGAATAGACCTTTTTAGAATGTGTGTAGCTAAAGTACAACTAATAACGTCTGCCGGAATAGCAGAGTGATTACATGCTTGCCTCCCATGCAGCAGGCCTGCTTTCTATTCCCGACAGGGTGGTAGAATTTCTCTGCTCGTGGACTGGATGCTGTGTTGTCCTCGTCATCAACTAATCCTCATCACGGGCACACGGGTCGCCCAATGTGGCGTCGACTGAAATAAGACATGCACTCGACAGCCGAACTTCCCAGTCAACAATGCAACACGCACATTTCATTTCACAACTAATACGAGGGCAGTTCAATAAGTAATGCAACACATTTTTTTCTGAAACAGGGGTTGTTTTATTCAGCATTGAAATACACCAGGTTAACAGGACTCAATCTTTTAGCTACACAACACTATTTTTCAACGTAATCTCCATTCAATGCTACGGCCTTACGCCACCTTGCAATGAGGGCCTGTATGCCTGCACAGTACCATTCCACTGGTCGATGTCGGAGCCAACGTCGTACTGCATCAATAACTTCTTCATCATCCGCGTAGTGCGTCCCACGGATTGCGTCCTTCATTGGGCCAAACATATGGAAATCCGACGGTGCGAGATCTGGGCTGTAGGGTGCATGAGGAAGAACAGTCCACTGAAGTATTGTGAGCTCCTCTCGGGTGCGAAGACTTGTGTGAGGGCTTGCATTGTCATGAAGAAGGAGAAGTTCGTTCTGATTTTTGTGCCTACGAACACGCCGAAGTCGTTTCTTCAATTTCTGAAGAGTAGCACAATACACTTCAGAGTTGATCGTTTGACCATGGGGAAGGACATCGAACAGAATAGCCCCTTCAGCGTCCCAGAAGACTGTAACCATGACTTTACCGGCTGAGGGTATGGCTTTAAACTTTTTCTTGGTAGGGGAGTGGGTGTGGCGCCACTCCATTGATTGCCGTTTTATTTCAAGTTCGAAGTGATGAATTCATGTTTCATCGCCTGTAACAATCTTTGACAAGAAATTGTCACCCTCAGCCACATGACGAGCAAGCAATTCCGCACAGATGGTTCTCCTTTGCTCTTTATTTTGTTCGGTTAGACAACGAGGGACCCAGCGGGAACAAACCTTTGAATATCCCAACTGGTGAACAATTGTGACAGCACTACCAACAGAGATGTCAAGTTGAGCACTGAGTTGTTTGATGGTGATCCGTCGATCATCTCGAACGAGTGTGTTCGCACGCTCCGCCATTGCAGGAGTCACAGCTGTGCACGGCCGGCCCGCACGCGGGAGATCAGACAGTCTTGCTTGACCTTGCGGCGATGATGACACACGCTTTGCCCAACGACTTACCGTGCTTTTGTCCACTGCCAGATCACCGTAGACATTCTGCAAACGCCTATGAATATCTGAGATGCCCTGGTTTTCCGCCAAAAGAAACTCGATCACTGCCCGTTGTTTGCAACGCACATCCGTTGCAGACGCCATTTCAACAGCTCCGTACAGCGCTGCCACCTGTCGGAAGTCAATGAAACTATACGAGACGAAGGGGGAATGTTTGAAAATATTCCACAAGAAATTTCCGGTTTTTTCAACCAAAATTGGCCGAGAAAAAAAGTGTTGCATTACTTATTGAACTGCCCTCGTAATTCAGGTTTGTGAGTTAATCAGCATTTCTCTCTCATTTAAATATATGCCGAAAGAGTTAGCCTCCAACGAATTGTGAAACGAACCCTGTCGTCCAGGACCGTGTGCCACAAAGACCGTAGATTTGCCGCAGGATGGGGAAATTCAGGGGCGTCTATTGTGGTGAATGAGGCCTAAGTGCAGTAGTGTGCAAGCGAGACACACGAGAAACTACGCCATAGGGAAACCCAGTAAAAGCTGCTTGTGGCCAGGAAGACGTAACAGTGTTAATATATGGCGGACCTAAGGTTGCCCATAAAGGGAAACATTTATGAAAAGTATTTAATTATGTAGTGATTCAGGGAACAAAGGCAAGGTAATTTTAATCATAAATTTTCATGGTTTTTAGTGTTGTTGTTGTGGTCTTCAGTCCTGAGACTGGTTTGATGCAGCTCTCCATGCTCCTCTATCCTGTGCAAGCTTCTTCGTCTCCCAATAACTAGTGCAACCTACATCCTTCTGGATCTGCTTAATGTATTCATCTCTTGGTCTCCCTCTACGATTTTTACCCTCCACGCTTCCCTCCAATACTAAATTGGTGATCCCTCGATGTCTCAGAACATGTCCTACCAACGGATCCCTTCTTCTAGTCAAGTTGTGCCACAAACTCCTATTCTCCCCAATTCTATTCAATACCTGCTCATTAGTTATGTGATCTACCCGTCTAATCTTCAGCATTCTCTTGTTGTCCGAACTATTTATCGTCCATGTTTCACTTCCATACATGCCTACACACCAAACAAATACTTTCAGAAGCGACTTCCTGACGCTTAAATCTATACTCGATGTTAACAAATTTCTCTTCTTCAGAAACGCTTTCCTTGCCATTGCCAGTCTATATTTTATGTCCTCTCTAGTTCGACCATCATCAGTTATTTTGCTCCCCAAATAGCAAAACTCTTTACTACTTTAAGTGTCTCATTTCCTAATCAAATTCCCTCAGCATCACCCGAGTTAACTCGACTACATTCCATTATCCTCGTTTTGCTTTTGTGGATGTTCATCTTATATCCTCATTTCAATACACTATCCATTCCGTTCAACTGCTCTTCCAAGTCCTTTGCTGTCTCTTCTCCATGGATTTTAATGCCTACTCCGAATTTTTCTTTTGTTTCCTTCACTGCTTGCTCAATATACAGATCAATAACATCGGGGAGAGGCTACAAGCCTGTCTCACTCCCTTCCCACCCACTGCTTCCCTTTCATGCCCCTCGACTCTTATAACTGCCATCTGGTTACTGTACAAATTGTAAATAGCCTTTCGCTCCCTGTATTTTACCACTGCGACCTTCAGAATTTGAAAGTGAGTATTCCAGTCTACATTGTCAAAAGCTTTCTCTAAGTCTACAAATGCTAGGAACGTAGGTTTGCCTTTCCTTAATCTAGCTTCTAAGTAAACTCGTAGGGTCAGTATTGCTTCACGTGTTCCAGTATTTCTACTGAATCCAAACTGATCTTCCCAGAGGTCAGCTTCTACTAGTTCTTCCATTCGCCTGTAAAAAATTCGTGTTAGTATTTAGCAGCTGTGACTTATTAAACTGATAGTTCGGTCATTTTCACATTTGTCAACACCTGATTTCTTTGGAATTGGAATTATTATATTCTTCTTGAAGTCTGAGGGTATTTCGCCTGTCTCATACATCTTGCTCACCAGATGGTAGAGTTCTGTCAGGGCTGGCTCTCCCAATTGCTGTCAGTGGTTCAAATGGAATGTTGTCTACTCCCAGAACGTTGTTGCGACTCAGGTCTTTCAGTGCTCTGTCAAACTCTTCACGCAGTATCATATCTCCCATTTCATCTTCATCTACATCCTCTTCCATTTCAATAATATTGTCCTCAAGAACATCGCCCTTGTATAGACCCTCTATATACTCCTTCCACCTTTCTGCTTTCCCTTGTTTGCTTAGGACTGGGTCTCCATCTGAGCTCTTGATATTCATACAAGTGGCTCTCTTTTCTCCAAAGATCTCTTTAATTTTCCTGTAGTCAGTATCTATCTTACCCCTACTGAGATAAGCCTCTACATCCTTACATTTGTCCTCTAGCCATCCCTGTTTAGCCATTTTGCACTTCCTGTCGATCTCATTTTTGAGACGTTTGTATTCCTTTTTGCCTGCTTCATTTACTGCATTTTTATATTTCTCCTTTCATCAATTAAGTTCAGTATTTCTTCTATTACCCTAGCATTTCTACTAGCCCTCGCCTTTTTACCTACTTGATCCTCTGCTGCCTTCACTATTTCATCCCTCAAAGCTACCCATTCTTCTTCTACTATACTTCTTTCCCCCATTCCTGTGAATTGTTCCCTTATGCTCTGAGTGAAACTCTGTACAACCTTTGGTTCTTTCGGTTTATCCAGGTCCCATCTCCTTAAATTCCCATCTTTTTGCAGTTTCTTCCACATCTGCCCCTGGAGATGTCTTACAATTTAAAACCTGGTTCCTAAATCTCTGTCTTACCGTTATATAATCAGTCTGATACCTTTTAGTACTTCCAGGGTTCTTCCATGTATACAATCTTCTTTTATGATTCTTTAACCAAGTGTTAGCTATGATTCAGTTGTGCTCTGTGCAAAATTCTCCCAGGCGGCTTCCTCATTCATTTATTCCCCCCAATCCAAATTCACCTACTACGTTTCCTTCTCTCCCTTTTCCTACTACCGAATTCCAGTCACCTATGACTATTAAATTTTCGTCTCCCTTCACTATCTGAATAATTTCTTTTATTTCATCATACATTTCTTCAAATTCTTCGTCATCTGAAGAGCTAGTTGGCATATAAACTTGTACTACTGTGGTAGGCGTGGGCTTCGTGTCTATCTTGGTCACAATAATGCGTTCACTATGCTGTTTGTAGTAGCTTACCCGCACTCCTATTTTTGTATTCATTATTAAACCTTCTCCTGCATTACCCTATTTGATTTTGTATTTATAACCCTGTATTCACCTGACCAAAAGTCTTTTTCCTTCTGACACCGAACTTCACTAATTCCCACTGTATCTAACTTTAACCTATCCATCTCCCTTTTTAAATTTTCTAACCTGCCTGCCCGATTAAAGGATCTGACATTCCACTCTCCGATCCGTAGAACGCAAGTTTTCTTTCTCTTGATAAAGACGTCCTCCTAAGTAATCCCCGCCCGGAGATCCGAATGGGGGACTGTTTTACCTTCGGAATATTTTACCCAAGAGGACGCCATCATCGTTTAACCATACAGTAAAGCAGCATGCCCTCGGGAAAAAAATACGGCCGTAGTTTCCCCTTGCTTTCAGCCGTTCGCAGTATCAGCACAGCAAGGCCGTTTTGGTTAGTGTTACAAGGCCAGATCAGTCAATAATCCAGACTGCTGCCCTGAAACTACTGAAAAGGCTGCTGTCCCTCTTCAGGAACCACACGTTTGTCTGGCCTCTCAACAGATACCCCTCTGTTGTGGTTGTACCTACGATACGGCTATCTATATCGCTGAGGCAGGCAAGCCTCCCCACCAACGGCATGGTCCATGGTTCAAGGGGGGGGGGGTGGGTATTTTCATGGTGATCCCAATGAAACGTGAATATTGATCATATCTATAATAGTTTTGGATTTACTGTGAAAGTGAAATTAACAAGTTTGGTAACAAACACCTTGATGCAAAAATCTGAAGTCTTTGGTCGATCTTAACGATCGACGTTTCGTACTGAAGCGCATCATTAAAACGATAATTGCTGTAAATACAGACTCTAACTTTATTTGTTTCAAAATGTATAGTAAATTTAAATTATCAGTAATTTCAGTTAAGCATCATATCACCATTTCCTCCACATAAAACACATTGAACAATGACAGCAGGACACCTTATTCAATCTTTAGGTAATAGAATATTTGTTGCAAAGTTTAGTGCATAATAGTTACCTTTGATCTTTACTTATGTCTCAGAAAGCACATTGGTGCGCAGCTACTGACCGTGGCATCCAAATCTAAGAAGGAAATTGTATTGTTTTCATGTAAAAGGATTTTACGTGTATGACGTAATGGGTATTATTGTTACTTTATTTAGAACGTGAAAGTGGTCAAGCTTTGATTATCTAAATAAGTTTAATGGTAAAATAATGTTGAGTAAGATGTAGCCAATCAGGTGGATGGCTTCAGGGAAGGGAACTGCGCTAGTCAATTGAGCGACGATGTTCGGAACGCTGGAGACGCGGCCGGGGACGGGCAGAGGGACAGTGCGGGTGGAGACGTGAAAGCGGACGGTCGGTCTTTAGATATCTAGGAAGTGAGACGACTTAGAAAATTTCGCATTGTGTAGTATCGTGGGATTTAGTCTATGAGCGGTGAGCAGCCGCGAGCCTGGTGTGAACTCTAACTTTTCCCGTAGTTAACGAGGTGGAGTTTTGGACTTGGAGTTGTAATTCGCTATGAGATTGTGAAAGATCGAACTGTGTCAATGGATATGCGCTCTAGTAAGATAGTATTTCTAAATACGACCACTTTCGCTATTAGTTTGCTTTCTGAATAAACATAACCAAATCGTAACTGTGTGCCCAACATCATTTATAGGTCGTTAATTTAGCTCCTGGTATTATTATTACTAATTTTATATGTTAAATTAACGTCGTAAGCTTATACAATTTTACAAATTTGCCATCAGCCAGGCAATTTAACCAAAAGGTCACGAGTGTCTAATTTATTGCGTGTAATGCGACACGTGCGGTTCCAACCCTAGACGATTTTGAGTCAAGACATTTCGACGAAAAGGAGCCACATGTGTCCCCATCATCTTAGGGATGTTAGCTCGCAGGTTTAACTAAAAGGAGTAACTAAAAGGGAGGAAAACTATTAAAGCTGCTTGATAAGTGACTACTACTCACTGCATAATGTGGTCTGGACGAAACAGCCCGAAATTAGTAGGGTAGGCCTTGTACGCTACTGACCACACTTCTCCTTTTGTATGCTCATGATCTCCTATTACACATTGAACTATTGTAGTCAGGGTAGAGTTTCTGACGATTCTAATGTCTGAAATACTAAATCAGTTCTGTCAAGCATTGTGATCGAGTTTCAGGATGCAGTACAATTTATACATGGTGCGTAACCCAAAATGTTAAATGGCAACTACATTATTCAGTAATAACCCTTTCGATGAATTACGAGAATCACGGCGAGTGTTCTCAAGACAAACGATTATCGTGTGATGAAACACTGATTTCCCTCCGCAATTCAGAAATTGTCACGATATTATATGGCTGCAGTGAAAATGGTTAACGTATCCGTATCTGTACGTACCTCACAAAGTTGTAAAGCTTTCAGAACAGAGAGAGTGAGAGAGAGAGAGAGAGAGAGGGAGAGATGGAGGGAGGGAGAGGGAGAGAGAGAGAGAGAGAGAGAGTGCTTTGCTATAAGGTGCAGTGCTCGCTGACTGACAATACATGGGTGAGTTAAATGTCTCCTGAATTATCTCTGATGCGCACACCCTGTAGTACATATGTGTAAATGTCAGAGTGTTCCAAAGCTAGTTCCATAGCACACTATTCCTCGAAGTGCTACTATAATTCTTATGGGGTTATCTCAATGACAGCGTTAATGACCAGAAACTCTAAGCCTTTTGACAGTGCATCAGAGCTGTTCTTACCATCACTCCTGATATACTGGGTCTGATAAAGGTAAAAATGGACCACTGATATGAGAAGTGATTTCTGACGGAGACTCTCTGACACTCCACTACTTTTCACGTTTGTCAGACATCATCGAAAACACCCTGTGAGTGCGTTAGCGTCGCTAGAATCAGTGACTGAGGTTAGAGGTGGACTCGTGTTCTAGGACAGAGCGCATTGGTGTTTAGCTGTAAAATTGGTTTATTCCTATTTTAACTATATATGAAGGTAGTATCTGTTTCCGAAAGAACAGATACCATTGATGACCGTGCAGATTTTCTAGAATGAAATGATAATTAAATCGACCAACAGGTTGTTTGCAGCTAGGGTGTCGATTCAATTATCATTTGATTCTAGACAAGCTGCACGTTCAGCAATGGTATCTGTTCTTTCGGGAACAGATACTACCTTCAAATATAGTTAAAATATGGCTGGCCAGCCACTGACCTTCTTGTGCGAACGAACACGCTCTGCTCCAACACGTACGGGACTTGGTAGATTAATCTGCCACTGGTATTGAATCTGATGGGCAAACATCTATTAGGTGCACTACAGATGTGGTGGTGTGGACATGTTGGAAATGTGGATCTCACGGGGAGCGTGCAAGGGATAAGTCACTGCAGGCGCACTATCCTCTGTGCCCTCGGTGGCTCAGATGGATAGAGCGCCTGCCACGTAAGCAGAAGATCCCGGATTCGAATCCTGGTCGGAGCACACATTTTCAACGTCCGAAATGATGTATATCAACGCCTGTTTGCAGCTAGGGTGTCGATTTCATTATCGTTTTATTCCTAGTTTGTTGTTAACGAAGCACATGAGTTGACATAAATGTGATAAGACAATTATAGGATGGTTTATAACACTACCGTCTGCTACTGCTGTACCATAACCTTAAAGTTGTAGGCAGGTCGTGAAATAAAACTATCTTGTTCAAGCAATTATGGTATAAAGCAACAGGGCATTGTTACCCTCTGAGAGGAATTTTGTTATGTTGACCGTGTTGTACCTAACGGAGGTAGCTTATCGGAAATGAAAGTTAGAATTACGTAAATATTTGAATAGTAACAAACAAAATTTTGCCTATCTGCACTGTTAAACGGATAAATAAAACGGTCGCCAGCCTAACTAGGCAAGAGAATGATTAACATTCTCGTTCAAGAAAATAGTTATTAGTAACTTTAATGGATAATCACAACCTATACATTGTCACACGCGAGTGCAGTGAACTCTGACACACACAGATGTTTACGGTAAGATTGAAACTAACAGTTAGAGCAGCACAAACTATTTTCAAAATTATAACAGATACCGGAACACACTATTACTTTCAGGGCTTACACAAACTGAATGGTCTTTATAACGTTATTATTACTATTCACTGCAGAATCATTAATTGGATACAGATTAAGTCTCTCTCAGTTAAATACTTTACTATTTAAAATGAAAGTTAATTGTAATCCACTAACAGGTTGCTTCTCACTATCATTTGAATACAGAAATTATGGTTTTCATAATTAATGGTCTTTCCGTTACTTGTTACCGAGCATTAACACAATAGACAAACTGTGGACCCTATTATACTATAAATATGTATTTCTAATAAACAAGAGAAACAAATACTTAGCAAACATGAGTATTTAACGTTTCACAACTGCAGTTTTCCACTTTCACTACAGTGAGAGACAAAATTAACATATATGTAAAATACTGACTCACCTTCTGCGATTTACAACAGGCAGTAATGTGATCATTTACTAAGCAAACCTTTATAAGCCTCAGTCTTAAGAACTTTTAATTTGAAGTTGGCAACAACACATTAATAAGCAGTTTTACTAGGAAAATTATTTTCAGCAAGCATCATTAAATTTAACTCACTCTCTTGCCACATTAACTTTAACTTTCTTTTTACTATGTTCAAGAGGCATCGATTAGCAAAACACTGGGCTTTAATGTTCTTTCGGTAAGGACACTCGGAGATCACTTTAGTTCAAACGGAGAGGAACCTAAGAGATCTTATGATAAGGAGAAAAATCAATGTAGGTACATAAATTCAGTTATAAATTACCTTATATTTGAGCACACTAACACATCCATTAAGCTGATCCTTCACTGTACATTACTATAGTACTCCATTACAGTGATTGCGCAATGAGGTGGCGATTGCATGTTGGTAGGTGGAATTGCAGGTAGAATTGCTGGACTCTGTCATTTCTTGGTGGCGATGATAGATACAAATTCCAGAATAGTTCCAGCTATTTATCCGTCCATCCGGGGCACTGGAAAGTAGCAGAAAAAGCCTCTCTCGGAACCAGCACAGTATGCAACATTTACATGGCAGTGCACAGTTTGGTGGCTCGTCCCCGACACTTAGCTCGTCCCCGACTGACTCTTGTTCCACCTTTTCTACCTAGGCCAACCACAATTTGCGCGCGCTACACAGTTCCGTTCCCGGGGGGAACCGCACTACCTTTTACATACAGAATAACTAAGAACCCTAAGTGAGGATCAGCAATTTACATAACAGGAAACAAACATTTTAAATAAAACAGAACATTTCCACATATTGACATTTCTACAAAAAATTATTCACACAGAAATTACAATTATATACAGTAAGTTTTGTTCCCTCCAAATAGGACAAAGAATTTAAATGAAAGATACACTTCTTTGCATAGAACCAAACCATGATATCAAAGTTTTTACAAATAAAGGAGTATACAATTTTATGTTATCGATTCAAACAAACACACTTACAGATGCTCAGTGTCATAACAGTAAATCAAAGCAAAACGCAAAATAAATCCCTATAGCATTAGAGCCATGGTGTTACAAGTTATCATTATAACTTATAACTTCCTGCTTAACAGAAATAACACTGAATACAACAATTTCAGATTTAAATAGAATGTTTTCTACAAGATTTTTCTTACATCTACACAGTGAAGGTGGCTGATATTACGACATCTCATCTGATTCCGGTTCTAAGTTTGGTACTGTTTAGGATAACAGTAAAGTCTATGGAGGATGGTTAGGTTAGTTTTTGAGACAATATGAGCAAAAGATTACTAAAGTTTGCTAGAGTATATGGCGTTATACACGTGCATAGATGGTGCAACATGTATACTTTAATGCCCTATCAGTTCTCGCAAGAACAATTAACTAAATGGCTGCTTTTTTTCTCCACTATAGGAGCTCAACGACTCTTCAGCGAATTTCTAGCTGAATGGCAGCCAAAGTGTAAGCAGTGTTCACACAAAATTCCTCTTTTGGCCTCGTACAGAGCGTGATGCACCGTGTTCTACACTTGACGGTGCTTAATATGAGATTCCCCGAAGTTTTCGGTATTGTGTCTTTCGTAGCAAACTGTCCCTCACCTGTGTCCTTTCGTGCTTCACGTCACAGATTTTTCAGACCAATGGGAGCGTTCCTTTCATCTTTTGGAAACTACCTCTGCCAATCGCAAAGGGCCTACCTTTAAACTGCATCGAAAGATCACTTATTTTTTACGCCTTCCAAGTTTATTTCTGCCCATCGGACATTTTGCGCCCGCTCCTGACGCCTAAAAGTTTCACACGCGTACATCTTGAGCATGCCACGGGCATGTCGTGTTCAGCTGTGTCGCTGGTCTCTTTGTATCCATTTGGAAATTCCCCAACACAGTTTTTTAAAGAATTTCTCCGTCGCAAGCAGCGCTGTGCTGCTGCCTTCTACCCTCAATGTATCGCCATCTTCGTTCATTGTCCGTCTCGCTGCAGGTTTCCAATCCCTTAGAAGCGTTCCGCTGTACTCTGGCTGTGACAGCACAACTCACATCTGCCCCCAGGGTTTGTTATTGTTTAAAATAAATAAATAAATATATATATATATATATATATATACATATATACATATATACATACATACATATATATATATATATATATATATATATATATATATATATATATATATATATATATTCTTCATGGTTCATTGAAGACGTCATCCACATCTTCATGTGGCTCGATGTGTCTCCTCTGAGCATGGAATGGCGGTCAACAGAGATAAACATTGCAAAAGGTTTGAGTGTATTGTGAATGCTTGGTTGTCTTTGTTCCATTCCGCATGTCTCCATGGCGAAATTATATTAGAGATCTATTATTAGCAGCATAAAAACTTATATTCTTCGTCAGTCCTCAAATATTTCTGCAAATCCATCTTTGGTTAGTCTGCCTCCTATTTCCTGTACTAATAGTCATCTCCTATCTCTCGGTGTGACATTTGAAAGTTTAGCTATTTGCCATAAGGAATATCGGACATTTGTGTTGCTAGAACAGTTCACATTGGATTCTTTGTTGGTAGGTAGATGCTCTAATGGTCTTGTATGGGAAAGAATTTAGAAAGGTTTCTTGATTTCTTCAGGTCATGGTTTCCTTTCTTCCTAATCCTCTACACTGGTTCTTCTATCCTTGTTGCATCTTGCTGCCTTCTCACTTGTGCCTTCTCTCTACTGTGGACCAGGAATTGAGATTTAAGACCTGTTTAATCTCGTTATTGTATAATCCATTCGTATGGTATTTTCTTTCAAATCGTTGTGTAACCTTTATTGTATGAGATTGTTCATCAGGTCAGATTGAACAGCCTTCCATCGTTCTCTTGCATACTACCATGAGTGTTCAGGGAATGTTTCGCAGTCACTGGCTTCCGTATGGTATGATGATAGTTTCAGCCTTTCTGTATCTTGGGTTGCAGAAATGGTCCTCTTCTCATTCCAATATATTCAAACATTACCTCGTCCGTGATGTAACATGTCCGCCTCCATTCCGGTTTGGAGGACATCTGTCGTATCTCCTCATGCTGCTCTAAACTGTTTGCGACAAAAGTGCTAAGGCACTTTAGCAAAACTGTTGTTCTGAAGATCGCATGTGGCTTCCACATGAAGACTGTGTCATGGCACTTGATGATTCTATCCAGGATTTGTCGTAGATTCCCAGACTTTTTCCTCTTCGACAGTTGCTTCCTCCATGGCATTTCCTTTTGTCATCTCGAAAGCTGACGTACCATGCGTCCACAGTCAGGGTTCCTTCCTCTCTTGCCTAACTGCTGTACTCAGCTCTGCTCTCGATGTGGCCGCAATGATGATGCATTGTTCTTGATGACGCTACGTGTAATACAATATTGTGCACACTTTTGTCCATCTTACATCCCCAAGTTTATCTAATTTACATGGTATTACTATCTATCTTATCCCAACCCTTTCTCCGTTAAGATACATTGCAAGCTTTACAAACACTAAACTACTAAGAGACTTTACAAAAATTCCGTACTTAAACTGTACATATTCTCCTTATTATAGTCTTCATAACTTTACATCTTTTATCGACATTCTATTTATACATTTTCTTGTCAGTTTTCGGACTGGTCGTTCTGTAGTTATCGAAGACAGCGTCTGACGATGACAGTTTGATGATCCATTTCAGGATGGCGACCAGTGTAGACTTCCCTTGATAGCTGGCTCCAGGCAGTGGCATATACTGCTCGGATAAAATGGGCTGTATCTATGCGATTTCGGTTGCTGCTGCTTCTGAAAGAGCATCGGCTTCCCTCCCCTAAACAAAGCAGAAACAAGGTGTGAGGAGACGTTGCTGCAAACTTCGCCATCTCTGTGACCCAATCTATCCTCTGCCTGCGGTACCACAGCCTCACACCCCGAGGTTGCGCCGTGCTGTTATAGCTACACTGCTTTTAGGAGACTCATTGATGATTTCGGCGATCAAAGCATAACCGGAAAATGGCTTCTTATGCATGAATACACAAGGGCTCCTCTCCCTGAGGTTTCTCTCTACCCCTGCTTTCGTATTTTCGTGCTACGTAGATCATGGAACTGTTATAATAAGCCAAGCGAAGCCATGGCGTAATAGATTTCCAAATTACCCTGCCTTTATAGGAATGAGGAGTTTCTCCACACGACCGGCGAAGAGAGGGACATTTTGATAACAGTGACACAATGACAGAAGTGCTAAGACATCAGAAAATAGTTTCCATGGTGCTAAAGGCAGGTGGCAAAAATTTTATGAAATTTTTGGTAAGGTGTTATGGGACCAAACTGCTGAGGTCATCAGTCCGTAAGCTTAGGCACTACTTTAACGTAAACTAACTTATTCTAAGGACAACACACTCACCCTAGCCCGATGCAGGACTAAAACCTCCTCTGGAGGGAGCCGCGCGAACCGTGACGAGACGCCCAAGACCGCGCAGCTACACCGAGTGGTGCAGGTGTTAAAATCTGTGGGGAACACAGAGATAGGAATTCATGCAAGAAACACTTGATGGCGCCTATTGCAAGTGCTATCCTGAGATCAGTAGCCTGGCAGAAGAGACAAATTCAGGGTAGGCTCTATGAGACCAGTCAAAACACCGAAAAAAAAATCTGTGTACATATACGAGGCCTTATAGGGTCAGATTTTGAGTGACCACTGTCAGGGACACGGAAATGAATCGTAACGTTGTGAAACAGACTTATATCTGACAGAACTTGGGAGAGACGTCATCGAAGGTATTCATGTGGCCTCTCGTCGAATCGAACAGTACCCAGATTTGTTGGCCATTCGGAGGTGACAGTGACCCATTGTTGCACTTTACTGGAACATTGGGCGCGCCAGGTGCTTGCGGATAACGTCTGACCAACGCAAGGGAACAGTGGTGTTCGCAGCACGAAGTACATTGTAAGCCTTTCACATCCTGCCATCCAACAACAATTAAAACAGGACTCCCTGTAATTTGGTGTGCCATCACATGATATTGTTTGGAAACTGCCAGGATCGGGATTTGGGAATTAACGGCGTGGCATATAAGCTGCGATAAGGTCATAACACAAAGGGGTAAGTTTGGAATGAAGCAAGTAGGGTCGATTGATATTTAAATTACTCTACGCAAAGAGACCATTGGAGACGGAGTACTAGCTCTGATTGGGAAAGAATGAGGAAGAAAACCAGCGCGCCATTTCTATAGAAACATTCTGGCATTTGTCTTAAGGCGCTCCGGAAAGGCTTAAAATCATAAAAAGTTCAATTTTTACTTTTTTGCGTTTTCTGAATCTGCAGACTATTACCTTTTAATAGATATATAATTTATTCAATTCCGAAGCCCACAACTATTTTTAAATTTTTTTTGAAATGTGTTCTACATGGACGTGACCCACTGTGGCGCTGTTAAACTGCTGTCAAATGGTGTTATTATTAACGTCCGTGTTCATCAGGTACATTTTAGTGATGTGAGATAAAGTATGTGTTGTGGCTAACCTGTGATGGTTCAATATATATCGCTGGTGTGATTGTCGATTGTTTCATGTTTATTTACTCTGTCGTTATCTCGAAAATATTCGTAATTAATTCTGTTTCTTGAGTCTCTGTTTTGTTGAAGTATAATAATGAGTAAAATTAAAGTTATTAGAAACCCTCTGAAGGCTTTTAAGAAAAGGAGAAATGTTGGCAACATTGTAAGGTGCAAGGTATTTAGAAATATGGGAATGAAGATAGGTTCTAACATGGTACGAGCGATGCTTGCTTTAGACAAGGAACGCCTTCGGGCTGCAGACAGGGCTGTAAAGAGTCTAGAAATACAAGCAAGAGTAAACAGGGGGAGGAACAAGAGGAAGCTGGAGGAGGAGTTTGCAGAGGATGAGGATAATCCATCCTATGGACCTTTTGAATGCACTAAAAAGTTAATCCAATCTTTGTCGCTCGATTCCCAAAACTTTTATTTTCTCATACTAATTACATGTTTTCTAAGGATCTTCCAAACATATTTGTTTCGAACTTTCAGTAAATGTTACACAGTACCTTCTGCATAATTTAACACAGCCTTTTTCCAAAAAAATGTATATTTTTGAATATATAAATAAAAAATTGCAAAAAAATGTTGTGAATTTTCATTGCAATTGAAAAAAATCATCTTTAATAACTGAACTAAAATTTTGTAAAATCCCTGTGTTAAGTTGTAGCCCATATTCCAATAAATAATCTGTAAAAAGTTCAACTTCCTACCTCAAATACTTTGTGAGGAAAGATGTAATTTGTAAGCGTTATTTTAACATTGCAAGTATAGGGCGTTCCGGAGCCCCTTAAGTGATTTGGCAACGTTTAGAGTGAAATGTTGACCAGGAAGCACGGGCTGCTGATGAATGGCATGTCAATATGTACAGCGGTTCTGCACAACCACGGATGGATATCATCAGCGAGTACCAGGGTGACCAGCGGAGGGATGCCTTTCTTCCAATGTTTAGGAGTGGTTTAGCCATGTCACGGTTCGGGAACCCATGGAGTGTGATTCGTGCCACAGCTGGTAGTGATTGAGGGAAGTCTGACAGCACGATGGTATGTCACGGATTTCCTACGTCCTCTTACGGAAGGTATTCTGGAGCCATTTTTCAACAGGACAACGGTCGTCCACGCATGGCAAGCCTCTCTAGGAATCGTCTGGATGATTCTGAGGTGCTTTAGTGGCCGACATGATCCCCAAATCTGTTCCTGGTAGAACGACTGGGGAAGTCGGACGCAAATGCCGTCCCTACGCCAGTTTCCAGGACCTATTACAACAGTTCTGGGCAGCTTCCATCATGAGAGGATACAGCGGCATTATGACCCACTTCCCAACAGAACCAACGCATGCATCCTGACAAAAAGGGGTACAACGTCATATCTATAAGTAGTGCTCTGTTCAGAAGTTCTCTGAAAATTGAACTCAATGCTATAACAGATCAAATGACATTATACATACAGGGTGATTCAAAAATGACCGGTATATTTGAAACGGCAATAAAAACTAAACGAGCAGCGATAGAAATACACCGTTTGTTGCAATATGCTTGGGACAACAGTACATTTTCAGGCAGACAAACTTTCGAAATGACAGTAGTTACAATTTTCAACAACAGATGGCGCTGCGGTCTGGGAAACTCTATAGTACGATATTTTCCACATATCCACCACGCGTAGCAATAATATGGCGTAGTCTCTGAATGAAATTACCCGAAACTTTTGACAACGTGTCTGGCGGAATGGATTCACATGCAGATGAGATGTACTGCTTCAGCTGTTCAATTGTTTCTGGATTCTGGCGGTACACCTGGTCTTTCAAGTGTCCCCACAGAAAGAAGTCACAGGGGTTCATGTCTGGCGAATAGGGAGGCCAATCCACGCCGCCTCCTGTATGTTTCGGATAGCCCAAAGCAATCACACGATCATCGAAATATTCATTCAGGAAATTAAAGACGTCGGCCGTGCGATGCGGCCGGGCACCATCTTGTATAAACCACGAGGTGTTCGCAATGTCGTCTAAGGCAGTTTGTACCACCACATATTCACGAAGAATGTCCAGATAGCGTGATGCAGTAATAGTTTCGGATCTGAAAAATGGGCCAATGATTCCTTTGGAAGAAATGGCGGCCCAGACCAGTATTTTTTGAGGATGCAGGGACGATGGGACTGCAATATGGGGCTTTTCGGTTCCCCATATGCGCCAGTTCTGTTTATTGACGAAGCCGTCCAGGTAAAAATAAGCTTCGTCAGTAAACCAAATGCTGCCCACATGCATATCGCCGTCATCAATCCTGTGCACCATATCGTTAGCGAATGTCTCTCGTGCAGCAATGGTAGCGGCGCTGAGGGGTTGCCGCGTTTGAATTTTGTAAACTCTGGCGCATGAGACGATACGTGGACGTTGGCGTCATTTGGACCGCAGCGGCAACACGGCGAACGGAAAACCGAGGCCGCTGTTGGATCACCTGCTGCACTAGCTGCGCGTTGCCCTCTGTGGTTGCCGTACGCGGTCGCCCTACAAAAATGGTTCAAATGGCTCTGAGCACTATGGGACTCAACATCTTAGGTCATAAGTCCCCTAGAACTTAGAACTACTTAAACCTAACTAACCTAAGGACATCACACACACCCATGCCCGAGGCAGGATTCGAACCTGCGACCGTAGCAGTCCCGCGGTTCCGGACTGCAGCGCCAGAACCGCTAGACCACCGCGGCCGGCGTCGCCCTACCTTTCCAGCACGTTCATCCGTCACGTTCCCAGTCCGTTGAAATTTTTCAAACAGATCCTTTATTGTATCGCTTTTCGGTCCTTTGGTTACATTAAACATCCGTTGAAAACTTCGTCTTGTTGCAACAACACTGTGTTCTAGGCGGTGGAATTCCAACACCAGAAAAAATGGCTCTGAGCACTATGGGACTCAACTGCTGAGGTCATTAGTCCCCTAGAACTTAGAACTAGTTAAACCTAACTAACCTAAGGACATAACAAACATCCATGCCCGAGGCAGGATTCGAACCTGCGACCGTAGCGGTCTTGCGGTTCCAGACTGCAGCGCCTTTAACCGCACGGCCACTTCGGCCGGCTCCAACACCAGAAAAATCCTCTGTTCTAAGGAATAAACCATGTTGTCTACAGCACACTTGCACGTTGTGAACAGCACACGCTTACAGCAG
Source organism: Schistocerca nitens (assembly GCF_023898315.1). Taxonomy (NCBI): domain Eukaryota; kingdom Metazoa; phylum Arthropoda; class Insecta; order Orthoptera; family Acrididae; genus Schistocerca; species Schistocerca nitens. The sequence goes on along the minus strand of NC_064620.1, from coordinate 24,845,109 downwards.
AAAGACGACGTACAGAATGGCGCACCCACAGACGGCGTTGTCTTCTATATCTTTCACATCACTTGCAGCGCCATCTGTTGTTGAAAATTGTAACTACTGTAATTTCGAAAGTTTGTCTGCCTGAAAATGTACTGTTGTCCCAAGCATATTGCAACAAACGGTGTATTTCTATCGCTGCTCGTTTATTTTTTAATGCCGTTTCAAATATACCGGTCATTTTTGAAACACCCTGTACTTGAGCCATGCATACCTCGCGTTCATCCCATAAATTGTTGGTTATCTTCTATTACGGTAGTGCTGCCTAGTTTCCTTATTGCATTTACTGATGTCACTAACTTCCTGTCTTACTTGCTCATGAGTGGCAGCAGCAGCGCGTATCGATAAGCGCACTGTCGTACCATCTCTGGAGCGACCTAAGGTATTTCTGGGTCATCGTGTGTCGGTTCGTCAGTGAGTGGGACACGCACCAGCGGTGCAGTCGCGTCGGAGCAGCAGTCGCGGACAGACCAGCAGTCCAGTCGGTCGCTTGGAGTGCGGCAACAAGTAAGGCCCCGTCGCGCAAGGTCGGGCTGGAGCCGCTGGCGGCGTGCACACGCCGCTGGAGTGTGAGGTGCTGCTTGTGTGTGCTACGAAGTTCGTCGCTCACCGATCTTGGACATGAAAGTTGAGGCCTCACTTAACCGACTATCGAGCCTCAGCCGATTTCATTTCCTCGTTTGATCTTGGTTGTCGCTTTTGGGACATTCCCACGAGCAACAACGTGTGTGTATTTAAGTCAGCTAAGATTCAAGTAGAATTTAATAATTCCAATCCCAAAGAAAGCAGGTGTTGACAGATGTGAAATTTACCGAACTATCAGTTTAATAAGTCACAGCTGCAAAATACTAACGCGAATTCTTTACAGTCGAATGGAAAAACTGGTAGAAGCGGACCTCGGGGAAGATCAGTTTGGATTCCGTAGAAATGTTGGAACACGTGAGGCAATACTAACCTTACGATTTATCTTAGAAGAAAGATTAAGAAAAGCCAAACCTACGTTTCTAGCATTTGTAGACTTAGAGAAAGCTTTTGACAACGTTAACTGGAATACTCTCTTTCAAATTCTGAAGGTGGCAGGGGTAAAATACAGGGAGCGAAAGGCTATTTACAATTTGTACAGAAACCAGATGGCAGTTATAAGAGTCGAGAAGCATGAAAGGGAAGCAGTGGTTGGGAAAGGAGTGAGACAGGGTTGTAGCCTCTCCCCGATGTTATTCAATCTGTATATTGAGCAAGCAGTAAAGGAAACAAAAGAAAAATTCGGAGTAGGTATTCAAATTCATGGAGAAGAAGTAAAAACTTTGAGGTTCGCCGATGACATTGTAATTCTGTCAGAGACAGCAAAAGACTTGGAAGAGCAGTTGAACGGAATGGACAGTGTCTTGAAAGGAGGATATAAGATGAACATCAACAAAAGCAGAACGAGGATAATGGAATGTAGTCAAATTAAATCGGGTGATGCTGAGGGGATTAGATTAGGAAATGAGACACTTAAAGGAGTTTTGCTATTTAGGGAGTAAAATAACTGATGATAGTCGAAGTAGAGAGGATATAAAATGTAGACTGGCAATGGCAAGGAAATCGTTTCTGAAGAAGAGAAATTTGTTAACGTCGAGTATAGATTTAAGTGTCAGGAAGTCGTGTCTGAAAGTATTTGTATGGAGTGTAGCCATGTATGGAAGTGAAACATGGAAGATAACCAGTTTGGACAAGAAGAGAATAGAAGCTTTCGAAATGTGGTGCTACAGAATAATGCTGAAGATAAGGTGGGTAGATCACGTAACTAATGAGGAGGTATTGAATAGGATTGGGGAGAAGAGAAGTTTGTGGCACAACTTGACTAGAAGAAGGGATCGGTTGGTAGGACATGTTTTGAGGCATCAAGGGATCACAAATTTAGCATTGGAGGGCAGCGTGGAGGGTATAAATCGTAGAGGGAGACCAAGAGATGAATACACTAAGTAGATTCAGCAGGATGTAGGTTGCAGTAGGTACTGGGAGATGAAGAAGCTTGCACAGGATAGAGTAGCATGGAGAGCTGCATCAAACCAGTCTCAGGACTGAAGACCACAACAACAACAACAACAACAAGATTCCAGTCGTCTTCCTGTGAAATTCATCGTAATTTATTCGCTGTTACAGAAGTTTACAAAAATATCTTCTGCCGGCCGGAGTGGCCGAGCGGTTCTAGGCGCTACAGTCTGCAACCGAGCGACCGCTACGGTCGCAGGTTCGAATCCCGCCTCGGGCGTGGATGTGTGTGATGTCCTTAGGTTAGTAAGGTTTAAGTAGTTCCAAGTTCTAGGCGACTGATGACCTCAGAAGTTAAGTCGCATAGTGCTCAGAGCCATTTGAACCAAAAATATCTTCAGCCTTGTGGCCGTTGACGTTCCGGTTACCTTCCCTGGACGTTGACGTAATTTTAGGCAGTGTATTTTCCTCCTCATGTTGTTGATATCCAGCGCGGCGTGTAGTTCGACAGCTGAGGTGTTGTTGGTCGTTGTGGGCGCCAATATCCTGTGTGTCGTGTATTGAAATCTTGTGGATGTTTTGCTGCTGGCGTGAAGCGGAACTGATTTGGTTGATTGGTCAGTCGGCTGTCTGTCTGTTGGGTTGCCTCCAGATTAAGAAGTCATTCGACGGGCTGCCTCTCTCACCTAAACAGGCGTTAGTGTTACAATCCCAGGCTGACCCTTGGAAACATCTGAGCGCCGTTCCTTGTGTGTTATGTAGTAATTGTCCTGTTTGGATTTTAGTTATTTGGCTGATGTGTGGCTTTCAACTGAGTATCCATATCTCTTAAATTAATGTTATTGACTTGCCCTTAACAATGAGTTTGTTGTATTTTTATATGCAGCCTGCAGCCGAATTTTACTGGATAGATTTTGAGATAAGGCCTTCTGCCTTTTAGATTGAAAATATTTCTAGGCCCTAAGCCATCAAACATATTTTGTTGATATGTAGCCTTCAGCCGAGTATTAGTACACTGCTGGCCACCGTAAATGCAACACCAAGAAAGACAAAGGTAGCACAACAAAATTTATTTTGTAGATAACATGTTGACCAAGTATCAAATGATTACGTTTACAGACGTCTGTGACATGTGGTTCCTGCCAGAATCAGTAGCCAGAGTAGCCGCCATTGTTGGAGATCACCGCTGCCACACGTCTCGGCATTGAGTCAAAGATACGTTGGATGTGTTCCTGGGGTACAGCAGCCGAAGCAGCTTCCACACGTTGCCAAAGATCATCTGGTGTGGCAGCTGGGGATGTAATCTGGGTCACTCGTTGAGCAACCATGGACCACATGTTTTCTATCGGCGAAAGATCCGGAGAGCGAGCCGGCCAGGGAAGCAATTCAATCTCGTTATTGACGAAGAACCTTTGGACAATGCGTGCCACGTGTGGTCGCGCAATTTTCCTGTTGAAATATGGCTGTGGCCGAGCCCTGAAGGTAAGGAAGGACAACTGGCTCCAGCACCTAGGATATGTAGCGCCGGCTATTTAAAGTACCGGCAATGCGTACTAGAGGCGTGCGAGAGTAATATCCAATACCGCCCCATACCATAATACCCGGTGGAAGACCAGTGTGGCGGTGCATAATGCAGCTGTCCCGCATCCTCTCTCCACGGTGTCTGCACACCCGAATCCGACCATCGTGGTGCTGCTGACAGAAGCGTGCCTCGTCAGTAAAGACAACGTCATTCCATTCTGCCGTCCACAGCCGTTTGTCATCACACCATTGGCGACGGAGACGTCTGTGGTTCTGCGTCAATGTAGACGAAGCAATGGACGTCTTGCGGACAGACCACTCTGCTGTAAACGGCATCGAATGGTACGCGCAGACACTGGATGATGCGTTACAGACGCAATGTGCTGTGCTATGGTTCGGGATGTCACTGAGCGATCCGTCACTGCCATGCGCACAATTTGCCTATCAGCACGTGCAGTGGTGCACCGAGGTGAATGCGATCGACCACGTCGGTCCGTCGTACCCTCCTGCATCCCACGGTCACATATCCGCATTACAGTTGTTTGGTTTCGTCCAACACGACTAGCGATTTCTCTGTATGATAATCCACAATCTCGGTAAGCCACTATCCTTCCTCTGTCGAACTCGGATACTTGATCAAACGATGTTCGCTGTTGTCTACGAGGCATAACTCATCGTCTTGTGAAACAACCACAAGGTAAACACACGTGGCGAACGTACACACGTCGAAATCGCCAAGCCTTAAATGGCGCTATGAGGCGGCGCCACAGGCGCGCGTGATGTGCGTCTGCGCTGAAATTCTAATCGGTTGCATATCTCACCGCTGCAAACCCATATTTCACTTGATTCCGATGCTTCCTTCAGGGTGTTGCATTTACGGTGGCCAGCAGTGTATTTCTTAAATTAATGTTCTTGCGTTGCCCTTAAGGCATGAGATTGTTGTTCTTTGTTTTATATGAAATGTTTTAAGATACGAACTTCTGCCTTTTGATTAAAACTTCTCTTATTGCTTAATATGCGGCCTCGCGCCTGGTTCTATTAAAATTAAATTGCTAAGGCCTTCAGCATATTAGATTTAAGATATACAAAATATTTTTGTGTGAAACCTCCAGAAGAGTCTTGTATTTCAATTTTGCTTAAGCCTTCTGCTTTGGATTTTGAATGGGGCCTTCAGCCGATCTAAAGTTAAGCAAAGGAGGTCGATTAAAATTAGAGCGTTTTGTATCCTTGTTGTAATACTGTGTGTTGACAAATAAAGTTTGTATGTCGAGTGCAACTGACAGGAACTCATTTTGGCCCGTTTGCTTAACCTAATCCGCTCTGTCCTGCTAGCCCAGGCATTTCAATTCTCTCAAGCCAAGATATTTAATTTCTTTTCTTCCACTCAATCTGGGTGCTTAACTTTTTTTGTCAGACTTCTTGATCCAACATACATGATTCATAATCTTGCAGACAAAGAAATTAGACTTTGAGGATAGAAACTCGTCAAGAAAGCATTGTTCCCCGTAAATTTACAGCGTTGCCACACTGATGCCAGAGGTTTCGCATTTTTCATGCACGCATTGCCTCACCGTTTTCCGGCACCCTGTATGTTACCTTCCCAAACGATTTCTATCGCTGTGTTTCCCTCAACATTTTTCAGTATCGGTTGACGCAGAAAACTTACGCTTATTCTGCGTTCCATTTCTTGATTGTGAGTGATATTTGCCATGCACAAAACTACATGCACAGAATTTTGTTTATCTATAGAAAATAATCGAGCTGAGACGAATACCAACTGTTATATAGTATCGTACTCATAAGGCATATAATTTATAACTTACCCCAAGATTCTCCACTGAGAGTCGTATTGAGCAAATGAAAAGAAAAGAAATAGTTAGAAAGGAAATATATTTGCATAATTTTTTTCAGTTAGAAATGTTATTCGTGTATTCTTTTTATTTTACTTGAACCTGTATAGCTCGCAAGATACAATCTAGGGCAGATTTATTTACAGATGTTTCATCGTATTGTTTCCTCGACAGAAAATACCGTGAAGAATTAAAATGAAGGTACTGAGGAAACAGAAGAGGATAATGAAAAACAAATGCGGGTGAGAAAGAATCACTCTACGAGAAACATTGCAGATTCGTGTACCCGGCTTTTCACGAAAACGGGTAGAGATTAGGTTCTATATACAAAGCAGATAAAACACGGATTAGGCAGTGCAATTTAACTGGAGGTCACAGCTGTTTTTAACTTGACGAGTTCGTACAAGCGATAGAGTTCTTAAAAACAGTCAGAGAACAGACACCACTTCTCAGCATTAACTCTCGAGGTACACTTTTCCTAGAATATAAACAACCGTAATAGCTTCGTCAGCAAAGCGGAAATCTGATGCAGGCAAAATACGCGGATCTCCGCGTACATTAACTTTTTCCCTATTCCAGATTACCCAAACCGTGTCCCTCATATACCAGGGGTAACTAAATGCCGAGTTATGTTATTATTTCACAGAACGTAAATAAAACACATCATCTCCTAAATAATGGCCCTCAGATTTAGTGCAGTTAACCAACCGTTTCAAATATGAACTGGAATAGTTATAAACTTATCGTGAGAATACACTTTGCGAGTTTATTTCAAGTAACAGCTGAGTTTTCAATGTTTTCCTACTAACCATGAGGACCCAAATGTGAAAAATTATGTTGTGAGTCACTGATTATTTTGAAAATATGTGTGAGGAAATGGGATGCTGTGACATTCAAAGCTATAATATGAAAAATTTTTTATAATTATTTCTGTTACGAAAAGGCATTTGGTTAAAATCAGTAGTGGAACGATGATAAATTTTCATTGCATATTCTTCCTCACCTATGGAAACATCGTCGGGTTCAGTTGCTGCAGAAAACCCGGAATAGGGCGTCGATAGGTGTTCAGCGTATTTTCCTCTTCATATTTGGAAATATTATTAGGGAGTCAGCACGAACAGACACAGTTCAACACAAACTACACACGTCGAACAAGTCTTCGACTTCGACTTCGGTGTATTAGCATACATTCCCATATCGCTGGGGTTTCTTATTTTTATCTGTGTCATGCTGTAACAGTCTTAAATGAAAATCTGCGCCTATCACTTGATTCTGGCCAAGGTTTCCACTTGGGTTTACTTTTGTCATCAGGTATAAACTGAACTGGAAATCGCTTCCCAAATATTCTAAAGTGGGACTAACTCTGTCCCAACACCACATCGCCAGGTATTAGGCCAAAAAGTCTCTCCTATGGGTCATTATCCAACTGTCCAAAACAAGTTGATCCTGCAGTGACGGAAACATTCATTTTCACAGATAATAAAATGTTTATGTGCGGTCCACGGGAAAATAAATTTGTTGTGGCCTAATACCACCATCAAGAAATTTATTTTCACAATTTCTGCAGCTAACCACTTCACTAGATCCATGAAACAGTATTTACCAAACTAGACGCTCCACCCTAGGAACCTCTTCCCACGCCATGAGGAATAGTCAACGTACTTAGAAGCAACTAGTGGATGACTCTATTGCCACCATCCTTCATCTCTGGCTACATTTCTCTTTACTTTGAGAATTGTAACATCCTTCGGATCTTCGGTTTTGGCTAACAGTGGTAGAGCAATGGGATTGTTTGTAACGCCGTAAATGCATATCCTCCTATTTCCATCTGTTGTACTGTTTTTTCCTTAATTTGTTACCTGAATATATGACATTTCTGTGCCTTTATATATTGTAATTGTTTTACTATTTGTATATATATATATATATATATATATATATATATATATATATATATGTATGCATTTATGTCGGTGTATAATTGGTTTGTTTCGTAAATATTATTTGTATTTTTACGCTGGGTCTTGCCTAGGGAAAACTGCTATCGAACGATTACATCGATAGGTCGTGTGAAGAATCAAAGTGTGTAGGATCTTTGGTAGTGTTAACTCTGCCGCGTGGAGCGCGGGCAGAGCAGTTGGAGTCTGGCGGGAGTAGCGAGTGGAGCAGGTGTGTGGTGTGACGCTTCCGCGAGTTGCCGCGCTTTCGGGGTTTAGCAGCATGTAATTGCGCTCGGTTTGCTATGTTAGTTTCTGGCACGGTGTCGCGGACGGGAAGCGTTAGCCAGCGCACATCAAGAGCCCGTTTCGTTTGGTGACCGTGTTGAGAAGAACGCGCGCCAACATCCAGCTTCTGCAACAGCGACGGCCGACAATGAGTGACTGTCGCCACCTCCTCGATCGACGGCTTCAAACCTTCAATCAACTAACAAGGAAGACTAAAAGCACGTAAAGTTTCAGAACTGTATGGCAGACCTCAGCTTTTCAAATTGTTCCATTTGCCTCGCAAAATTACAGCTACTCAGCATGAACCTTTGTTGCTCATTGTCCCAATTGCATTACCAAGCAGGGTCCCTTCCTTTTCCGAAATGAAACCGAGTGTCGTTGAAATTCAGACGCCAGCATTAAAGTACTATCATTGCATTTCATTACTTTAGTTTCCAAGTGCAGTTAAAGCATAGCTGGCTACAATAGTTAGATTACACAAGCACAAATTAAGAGTGCGAGTTTTGTTAGCATATTTTAGCTTACCTGTGACAGCAGCTCAGCTTGGTACGTACTAAATTTTATTATTGTTAATTATTCAGAATCATTTAATTCAAGTTCAAAGTTAAATCTCTTGTTTCTAAATTGCGTAGAGTCAAGTTACTTTTGAAATGATTGTTGAGGTAGTCCAAGGCTAACCGTATTCTGCTGGATTTCGATGTGCTTCAGAAAGAAAGCTCACTATTAACTTCAGTCACTAAATTAACTTTTGATTTTCCGGTTTTATTAATTCTTTTGCTAAATTCAGTCAGAGTGTAGCGAAATTTATTACTTCTGACAAAGTTTCAGTTTTCAGACTACACGTGTCAACCTTCAGTTGCCACGCTTCTAGTGCTAATTATATGTGTAATAACCTTTCTTTTTCAGTTACTATAGTAATTGTCCTTAGGACAGGCGACCGTGATTTCCCCCAAATCTCAAATATCTAATTACCGCTAGTTAATTGTTGACGTAACGGCCGCACATTTACTTTCTTTATTAACTTTACCCCTTTTCAAAATTAATTTCCACCAGTTTCATTTGCATTTTTCCTTTCATTTAGATGTAACCCTTTCCTCCCTCTTTACCGACAGATTAACTTCGGTGACGATTGCTTTTCCAAAATTCCCATTAGGTACACGCGGTTTAATTTTTCACTGTCATTAAGGTCGATAACTGAGGGGGAGGTTATACGTGGCGACCTGGTGACAGGACAATCTTCAAATTTGAGGTTGTTCTGGACACAAATTTTGCATTGTGCAAATCTCGTAACAAAGTACTGGTTACGAAATGGTCGATACGTCAGCGAGAATATTAGTCTGAGGAATCCTAATTAGATTTGAGATTTGTTATTTATATTGAAAATTATTAAAATGAGTGAAGGCAACAATTACCAAAATTTGGTAGACTTGGGTACGGAACAATCCGTCGAACAGTGGGAAACACGCACCGCGGTACCCATTGTTCAGGGGCAGGCGGCTAGCATGAAAGACGCGACCGCCGAGACGCAACAAAGAGCAGAAATGGAATTCCAAACATTAGAAAATGTTTCGGACTCGGAAGTGAAAATCAAATCGGAATCCCTTGATGACGAATACGCGGGGACAGTTAAAGAGGAAGCCGCTACGGAAGTAAAACCGGTAGTTTCCGGGAATTTAACTGATTTATTGAATGTTTTGATTAACGAAATCAAGGCTCAGTCTAGCAAGATAGAAACTCAATCGGCAGAAATTAAAGCTCAGTCTGGAAAAATTGACAGGAATCTAGACAATCAGAACAAAGCTATTAATGTTGTTAACAACAATGTTGGAGTTGTTAATACAAAAGTTGATAAAATCAAAGAAGATATTGTTGTGATTAATACCGAAATCGGTAATCTTAAACAGGAAATGATAGGCGTTCAGGCGGAAATTGCGAGCATAAATACGCGTTTTAATTCCGAAATTAGCAGAATCGAGAAAAGTGTAGGAGACGCAGTTGCTCCGATCATCGAGAATAAGGTGACGGAACAAATTCAATTAGTGAGAAAAGACGATCAACAGAAGGTGGAAACTTTAAAGGTTTTAGTATCCGAAGTAGATACCAAAGTGAGGAAGCAGGCTAATACCTGCGAAGAGAAAAAGAGGGAAGTGGAAACGCTTGCGACAACCACTTGCCAAGTGATTACGAGAGTGTCGGAATTAGAAAAGAAACTTGAAGAAAAACAGAGCTATGTGCCAATCTGTGCACATAGTTCGGAATTGTTGACGAAAGAGGAGCGGTTCGACCCCTTGAAAAAAGGCGGTATACACGCGACGGATTTAATTAAAAACTGTGAAAGAGTTTTACCCAGATCATGGACTAATGAGAGAAAAATTAATGCGGTTATTGATGTGTTGGCTGGTGATGCCAAGCGTTGGGGCTTAAACCTCAACATTACGAACCTGACCTTTGACGAGTTTAAAAATTTGTTTCTGGCTGAATACTGGTCAGAGCAAAAACAGCAAAGTGTCTGGCGCGAATTTGTCGTATCGAGGCCTTTCGATGCGAATTCGCGCGGCTCGATGAAGGAGTTTTGTGAGGGCTGGATCCGCAAGTTGGAATATTTGCGTGATCGCCGCACGGAATCCGAAATAGTCTGGGAACTCTACAAGAAGCTTCCAGATGATACAAAACGCTACGTAGGAAGCAATTACAGGACAATCAATCATTTCCTGGAAAGAGTTGAGGACGAGGACAATTGGCGCAATAAACGCGATACTGGTAGAGGCCGTGGTAACAACAACGGGTACCACAGCAACCACAACAAACATAACTATGGGAATAATGCATACCGCAATCTTGGCAGCAATAACAATAGTGGTTCGGGCCGTAATGACAATCGATATACTGCAAATAATAACAGGAATGACGGAAACCAGTATCATACTAGCGTGATACGGGCTTCGCAGAATAGTAATAACGCCAGAGTGTGTGATCAGCCGCCTCAGCAGCATCCGGGGAGCGTATCTGCTGGGACGAGACAGGGAAACCATTAGCCGCGCCGGTGAGGGGCCGACCGGGCGTGGAGAAATTTTGGCAATCCCAATAACAGTAGAAAACCCAGGTGTCGTCGTTATGAAAACTCCGTGTGGAATAATCAATGGCGGGAGAGTGTGCCAGTGTTAGGAGAAAGGAGTGCGCCCACAGGTAGTAAATCAGCTGTATACACGGCAGTAGGAAGTACATTCACTGTCAGTGAGAACAATTTAAGTAGTGTTCCGGAAATCGATTATAAAGTGGTAGCTGTAATACCCACAGCGGAACTGGAGATTGAGTTTAAGAATGATTCGCAAGTGTTGAGAGAAGATCAGATGTCGGATAAAACGTCCGTCATCGAGCGAGGGGATGCAGAGAGGGATGAGGTCTGGTTAAGGCAGTTCGGTCGCTTATACGACGAACTAAGAGATTATAGGGGTCTGTATGGAAGAAGCGTTTACGGGGAGCGCGGGCAGGATTTGCCGCGTTTCGTCCCACAGGAAGATAGTATTTATGAAGTGATAGGAAGTTCTGGCCCTAACCGGCAGACTTTACTAGAAATAGTTGATGTTAATGGGGAGCACGAGCAAGATTCGTCGTGTTTCGTCCCGCAGGAGTTGGCTGTTGAAGTAGTAACGGAAAGTTCTGGCCCTAACCGGCAGACTTTACCGAAAGTTACAGTGGTAGAAGTAGCCGACCCATCCGACGCAAAACTCCAGTTTAAACATTGCGAAAGTATTGAGGAGAAAGATTACGAAAATTTTAGTGATAGCCGGACACGATTGGTAGAAAAGCATGTGGATTACAGCGTGTATGAGGTTAGAGCTGACATTATACGGTCAGACGATAGCAGTGTGGGTTGCGCAGATCTAGCGGAAGTAATTGCAGAGACTACTGGGCACATTCCTCCAGGTAGATTGGCGGATGATATCAATCTGGCCAAAGTGGAATCAACGAAGGTGACAATTAGTGAAATGATAGCAGGGCAACACTCACTAGTTGACGAGTTAGAGTAAAAGGTTTCGGTATTGGAGGCGAAGCTACAGACTAAGCCTCAGGACAAACGTGTTGAAATTAAGACTGTATGTGAACAGATGCTGAAAAAGCCGCCAGATAAACCTGATTTAGGATCAAAGCCGGATGGTTTTTTCTGGAATGACCTGGATATAGACGAGGATTTACTGTGGGAAAATAAAGAAACAGTCGAGGACAAGTGTAGACAGATAGTAGTGTCTGTTAATATGCACGACCTACAACTAAACGTGTTGATTGACACCGGTGCAGAATTGAGTGCTGTATCTGGGAAAATATTTGAGTTGCTGAAAGACAGACCTGGTATCGTAGTTATGCCAGTAACAGGAGTGAAAATTATCGGTGCTACTGGGAAGGCCAGTAAACCGGTCACAAAACAGATTTTTGTCAACTTCGAGATATGTGGGGCACGATTTGAGCAAGAGTTTGTCGTCGTGCCAGACTTAACTACGGAAGTAATTATCGGGTTAGATTGGCTATTAAAGTACCATGCAGTGATTAATTGCGAAAGCAAAACTTTGACATGTACGTCACAAGATGAAACAATAGTAGTTAGATTTGACGAGGCAGGAGACGCTGTGCATAGGCAATACCAGCCTATACACATTGTTAACTGGCCGGATAACATTGACGTAGGAATGAGTTTGAACTGCCGTAACGTGAGGAATTTCGGCATTGGCAAAAGTGTAGAAAGTGAAGTGGAAGAGATAATCAAATTCCCTCCACGGATTGACATTAGTATTGGTGTGAAAAAAGATCGTTTGCGGGAAGTAATGAAGCTAAAAGCTGATGCTCGCATACGTCGTCATGACGCTAAAGCGCGTTTTGCTAAGTTTGCAATCGGAGACTTAGTTCTTGTAAAAGCTCATGAGAAATCAAGCGAGATAGACAATGAAATCTCTAAATTTAAGTTTGTTTATAATGGACCATATAAAGTCATTGGTATACCTCACACAAATGCTTATTGCTTAGAGTATCCAAGCTCTGGAAAACGATTAGGTATACGGAATATTGTAGACTTGAAATTGTACCAACCTAGGATTGATTAATACCACAGAATGGGTAATTTGTACAGTATGTAATATAGAGTGTAAGATTTAAGGATGTGCCATGTTGCGATGCTGTTGCCTGACCTAGAGGTCATTAAAGAACTTGTAATTAACAAGTAATTAATTTTTGATAAGACGTTTTAACCAATTGAAAAATCCAAGCTGCTAGTTTAAGTTTTCAGCTGAGTCACAGTAGATTAAGGAATGTAAATATGCTTTTGTAACTAGCTGTCAGATTTCATGAATGTGTGTTTTACTAGTCATTGCCGATGTACTTAGACGCTGTTTTAAGTTTCAGGCTAGTACATGCGTGTGATGATGGACAGTGTTGGGTTATCCACTGTGATAGTATTAAGGGACTCCTTGCGTTTACTCGGGAGTGAGTTTTCCTAAAGAATTCAGTGAAACGGACGTTCTGGAAATGCCGCTACACAGGCGAGTGAGATCAAGCGTGCCGCACAGGCGGGCGCAACAATACTGGCAAGGTGGAGCCGCTGTCGGCTCTTGGGTCGCTATCGGCTCTTGTGCCGCTGTCGGCATTCTTTGTACTTGCGAGTACGGAAGGCGGAGTTGTTTTTCTTCCCGGACAGCTGATGTGAAAGAATTCTGCTGTCAATATTTATGTTTTTGTCGATCTACTGTATATTATTTTCTCTTTTAGCGTTAAGTGGACTCTCATGACGAGTTAATAATTATGAAAAGGTTATATAAAATGTGTATTCTATGTAATTAATAATTAATTTGCGTATTTTGATCTACCTGTTTTTATGACCATGTACTCTAATTAATTTTGCAAACAGTATTCCATTTCTTATAGTGTTACGAATTTTAATGGTTTTGGAATAGCTAAACTATTTTCTATGCTTTCTATGAATTTTAATATGTCGTCAACCTGTTTTATTTTTGTGCAAGATGACAGAGTGGAATAAGATTAGGACTGTCTCCACTCAATTTTTATGGTCTAAAAAATTGATTTTTGCTTAATTAGACGAATGCTAAATTTTGATGATGTTTTGAGCATATGTATTTCCGCTGTTTATTTTTTGGGACATTTTCTGAGTCTGTTTAGGTTACACGAACATCCTCAGACAATGTGGGGCACGTGTAACGCCGTAAATGCATATCCTCCTATTTCCATCTGTTGTACTGTAAGTTTTTTCCTTAATTTGTTACCTGAATATATGACATTTCTGTGCCTTTATATATTGTAATTGTTTTACTATTTGTATATATATATATATATATATATATATATATATATATATATATATATATATATATATATATATATATGCATTTATGTCGGTGTATAATTGGTTTGTTTCGTAAATATTATTTGTATTTTTACGCTGGGTCTTGCCTAGGGAAAACTGCTATCGAACGATTACATCGATAGGTCGTGTGAAGAATCAAAGTGTGTAGGATCTTTGGTAGTGTTAACTCTGCCGCGTGGAGCGCGGGCACAGCAGTGGGAGTCTGGCTGGAGTAGCGAGTGGAGCAGGTGTGTGGTGTGACGCTCCCGCGAGTTGCCGCGCTTTCGGGGTTTAGCAGCAAGTAATTGCGCTCGACTTGCGATGATAGTTTCTGACATGGTGTCGCGGACGGGAAGCATTAGCTGGCGCACATCAAGAGCCCGTTTCGTCTGGTGACCGTGTTGAGAAGAACGCGCGCCAACATCCAGCTTTTGCAACAGCGACGGCCGACAATGAGTGACTGTCGCCCCCTCCTCGATCGACGGCTTCAAACCTTCAATCAACTAACAAGGAAGACTAAAAGCACGTAAAGTTTCAGAACTGTATGGCAGACCTCAGCTTTTCAAATTGTTCCATTTGCCTCGCAAAATTACAGCAACTCAGCATGAACCTTTGTTGCTCATTGTCCCAATTGCATTACCAAGCAGGGTCCCTTCCTTTTCCGAAATGAAACCGAGTGTCGTTGAAATTCAGACGCCAGCATTAAAGTACTATCATTGCATTTCATTACTTTAGTTTCCAAGTGCAGTTAAAGCACAGCTGGCTACAATAGTTAGATTACACAAGCACAAATTAAGATTGCGAGTTTTGTTAGCACATTTTAGCTTACCTGTGACTGCAGCTCAGCTTGGTACGTACTAAATTTTATTATTGTTAATTATTCAGAATCATTTAATTCACGTTCAAAGTTAAATCTCTTGTTTCTAAATTGCGTAGAGTCAAGTTGCTTTTGAAATGATTGTTGAGGTAGTCCAAGACTAACCGTATTCTGCTGGATTTCGATGTGCTTCAGAAAGAAAGCTCACTATTAACTTCAGTCACTAAATTAACTTTCGATTTTCCGGTTTTATTAATTCTTTTGCTAAATTAAGTCAGAGTGTAGCGAAATTTATTACTTCTGACAAAGTTTCAGTTTTCAGACTACACGTGTCAACCTTCAGTTGCCACGCTTCTAGTGCTAATTATATGTGTAATAACCTTTCTTTTTCAGTTACTATAGTAATTGTCCTTAGGACAGGCGACCGTGATTTCCCCCAAATCTCAAATATCTAATTACCGCTAGTTAATTGTTGACGTAACGGCCGCACATTTACTTTCTTTATTAACTTTACCCCTTTTCAAAATTAATTTCCACCAGTTTCATTTGCATTTTTCCTTTCATTTAGATGTAACCCTTTCCTCCCTCTTTACCGACAGATTAACTTCGGTGACGATTGCTTTTCCAAAATTCCCATTAGGTACACGCGGTTTAATTGTTCACTGTCATTAAGGTCGATAAGTGAGGGGGAGGTTACATGTTCTTTATTATGTATCGGCATCGGCGTTACAAACAGAACACTGAACTGAACTCGCAACTTGTGCGAGATATTTACTTCACCAAATGTCGTGTAATTAAATCGTTTATAATCGAGGGTTTATCAGTTGCTATTTAAATATTAATGATAAATTCAAATTAGTTCCAGCGACACCAAATTCCCTATAGACTGGTTGTAATCTCACATCTTTAATCACTCGTAACAGTGTTATTAATTCCTAACGTTAAGGAGTTTCTAAATAAGCGCACAGCGCTTCAGTCAAATAATATCGCAGCACATTATCTCTATAAATAATATTGTAAAACGTGAATGATAAATTCGTGAATTGACACGATATGCTCGTTTATTACACAATATTAGTCACTTCCTAACAGAGCCACGAGGAAGAAGCTTTCCCAGGTGTTGGGGGAATTATAAATTATATGCTTCGTAACTATCGCCAAGTTCCACAGTCCATTAGTTATTACGAATGAAATTGTCTATCTGTGTTCGCTTCCTAATTAGTGTTAACGAAAGGGTATCTAATTAACAGTCACTTGTGTCTAATATATGCAAGTCCTCTACCTGAATTCTAAATAACGTCATATTTGAAGTCAAAGTATCGTTTCACTGCTTCATAGTAGATCGCAATAATCAGTTCTGGAAAAACAATCTAATTGCGCCTACATATACGAGCATTCAAAAGTATGACCTGCTTCGGCTAACTCACGTAACGTAGTGACAATGGATTCAATTATCCTTAGCCGTTACTCACGAATCTCAAAGAGTACTCACACGGAATATTAATTGGGAACGTTGGTTCTACTTTGCGAATTTTAATTATAATGATTTTGTGATTTACTATGATTTTGAATTTTGAGTTTGATTTTACTGGAATCCTATCTTTCTTTCGTATGTTAATAAATTACTATGTTCTAGATTCCTGATTCAGTTAGTGGTTAATATCCAAATAATAACGTTAACTGGAATTTTGTTTGCTTGTTCACTTTTCATGGAATTTTGAATTGTTTTGGGGAAATCTTTGTGAATTTTGGAGCTAATTTTTGATTTTCATTTCTCGTCCGAGGAAGTGGCATTACAGAATCCTGTCTTATACTATAGCAAGTGGTAAGTATAATCCTAATTACACAGAACACTTTATACAGTGGTGAACCAAAACATTTGGACCACATGCATAATGTGTTAATCTACCTCTGGAACGCAGTACAGCACAGTTCTGCTTGATAGGTGTTCAAAGCAGTCCTTGCTAGTTTTCCGGAAGTATGTGGCAAGATTGACCTACGTGTAAGTCACACAAACCCAGTTATTTAGGAGATCGGACGTGGCCGACCGCGTCCGGATGCTTTCCGTCAAGTCAGAATCAGGTGAATTAGGCGGCCAAGGTATCAATTTCCGGATGCTCCTCAAATCACTGTAGCACCATTACAGCTCTGTGAAATGAACAGTTTTCCAGCTGGAAGAAGTCATCAACCATGATGTGATGCATGTGGTCCCCAATAGTATTCATGTCTGTCACGGTGCCTTGGATAACCACCACAGGTCCAATAGAGGCGTAGGTTATTGTCTGAACAGTTTTCCAGCTGGAAGAAGTCATCAACCATGATGTGATGCACGTGGTCCCCAATAGTATTCATGTCTGTCACGGTGCCTTGGTTAACCACCACAGGTCCAATAGAGGCGTAGGTTATTGTCTGAACAGTTTTCCAGCTGGAAGAAGTCATCAACCATGATGTGATGCATGTGGTCCCCAATAGTATTCATGTCTGTCACGGTGCCTTGGATAACCACCACAGGTCCAATAGAGGCGTAGGTTATTGTCTGAACGGTTTTCCAGCTGGAAGAAGTCATCAACCATGATGTGATGCATGTGGTCCCCAATAGTATTCATGTCTGTCACGGTGCCTTGGATAACCACCACAGGTCCAATAGAGGCGTACGTTATTGTCTGAACAGCTATTACTGCCGCATTTGGCCATGGGGCTGAGCACGTTTCGAACAGCTGTTCTTCAGGTTGACGGCGTATCCAGGCACGACCATCGACATGTGTTATTAGAAACGTGATTCATACGACCAGTTGACTCATTTCCCTGTGTTCAACAATGTACACTAAATTGTGTAGTCCGAAACGTTTTGCCTGCACCAGCCTTACCTGTCTGGGTTTACAGGTGAGCAAACATCCGACGTCAAAGTCTACCATCAGGCGTGGATGTGTAATACCTTGTTGTGTTTAAATGGTTCCAATGCATGGTACCAAAGCCCTTCAACTTTATTCCATGCTCGTTGCAGTAGTGTAGAGGGCTGGTCCCTGGTTCGTACAGTCATCGGGGTTGTGTCGGGCAAGGTCGATGCTGTGTGCCTGTAAGCCACACAAAACTGTAGCGGTTGTATATTTATGAATCGTACTTGCACAACTGTTTTCTCCAAACACAGGTGGCTTACGTGCTCTCTCTGGAGACTAGAAATCTACTCTGTAGGAATCAGCATGGGTTTCGGAAAAGACGATTATGTGAATCCAAGCTCACGTTATTCGTCCACGAGACTCAGAGGGCCATAGACACGGGTTCCCAGGCGTTCGATACAGTTCGCCACAGTCGTTTAATGAACAAAGTAAGAGCATAAGGACTATCAGACCAATTATGTGATTGGGTTGAAGAGTTCCTAGATAACAGAACGCAGCATGTCATTCTCAATGGAGAGAAGTCTTCCGAAGTAAGAGTGATTTCAGGTGTGCTGCAGGTGAGTGTCGTAGGACCGTCGCTATTCACAATTTACGTAAATGAGCTTGTGGATAACATCGGAAGTTCACTAAGGCTTTTTTGCGGATGATGCTGTAGTACATCGAGAGGTTGTAGCAATGGAAAATTGTACTGAAGTGCAGGAGGATCTGCAACAAATTGACCCATGGTGCAGGGATTGGCAATTGAATCTCAATGTAGACAAGTGTAATGTGCTGCGAATACATAGAAAGAAAGATCCTTTGTCATTTAGCTACAATATAGCAGGTCAGCAACTGGAAGCAGTTAATTCCATAAAGTATCTGGGAGTAGGCATTAGGAATGATTTAAAATGGAATGATCATATAAAGTTGATTGTCAGCAAAGCAGATGCCAGACTGAGATTCATTGGAAGAATCCTAGGGAAATGTAATCCTAAAACAAAGAAAGTAGGTTACAGTACACTTGTTCGCCCACTGTTTGAATACTGCTCAGCAGTGTGGGATCCGTACCAGATAGGGTTGATAGAAAAGAAAGAGAAGATCCAACGGAGAACAGCGCGCTTCGTTACAGGATCATTTAGAAATCGAGAAAGCGTTACGGAGGTGATATATAGACTCCAGTTGAAGAGTTTGCAAGAGAGACTCTCAGCAGCTCGGTATGCACTTTTGTTGAAGTTTCGAGAAAATACCTTCACCGAGGAGTCAAGCAGTATATTGCTCCCTCCTACGTATATCTCGGGAAGAGACCATGAGGATAAAATCAGAGAGATTAGAGCCCACACAGAGGCATACCGACAGTTTTTCTTTCCACGAACGGTACGAGACTGGAATAGAAGGGAGAACCGATAGAGGTACTCAAGGTACCCTCCGCCACACACCGTCAGGTGGCTTGCGGAGTATGGATGTAGATGTAGATCTAGACTGAGTGCACAAAAGTTGAGCGGGCAATGACGTGTGCATCCCTGGCAGACGTGGAGTGGTGGCGCTCGCTCACGCTGTTAGCTACATCATAGGCGGGCGAGGACTCTGGTAGCGCCACCAACAAAACCACTGCGGTATGATGACCAGACCAGTCAAACGACTGAAAAAGCAAAAAAATAAATAAAAAAATAAAAAATTTGTACATATACGAAGCTTTGTAGGGTACGGAAGGGGTGTAAACAGCGTCAGATTTTGAGTGACCACTGTGAGGGACACGAAAATGAATCGTAACTTTGTGAAAGAGACTTATCAGTATCTGACAGAACTTGAGAAAGACGTCATCGAAGATCAGTGCCCCAGAAAGGTGCCCTGCAGAAATGCTTGGACCGCTTGTAGCCCTGCATAGGAAGGCTGCAATCCCCCCTGGAGGCAGAGTGTGTCTGCCGCAGGAAGCAGGGCAAACTGCAGCAGTGTCTCACCGGTACTGTGCAGAAATAATTAAGCCTCCTGAATGGTAAAAGTCGCAAAACTCCATCAGTCTCGGCTCGGCGTAGGCAGTGCAACTCGCAATGACTTAGGCCGTCCAGTAGAACCTTATCTCCATAATATTTCAAGGATGGCTAGGGGAGTAGGGGATCTATCGACAAACCTCTGCTATCGACGTGATTGCTGCAACGGTATAGACAACCACCGGGATAGAAGAAGTATGTATTCTAGGCACTCTCGAGTGAGCTGGTATGGTGTGGCAGCAATGATACAACGCGTCATGTTTCTCCCATTTGGTCAGCTCTCTTGGTCGCTCCAAGGTTTCTCAACCAGGCCTTTCACACACTCTTTTCTGCTGCGTCGGTAACAGAACAGTTACTCTTATGATAGATCAGGGCTTTCTAGCCACAGACTATGCAGTCACCATTATGACGGCGCCCTTCTATTGCCATGATGTCATTGGCACTGGGTTCACTTCCATCAGCGCTCAGTCAGTTCAGAGTATAGCAATGGCATCGTTATTCACTGATACTCGATCAGCATTTCTCTCTTGCTGTCATTTCGCCATCACTGACTCGTCCGCGTTGCTTCTGGCGTATCTAGGGAACAATTTTCAGAATATTTAATATCCGTCGGGCAATTTTATTCTTAAGAAATATGTCAGTGGTTACATAACACAGTTTACTTACAAACTTGAAAGGGCTCGCCTTTCTTTCACTTCAGTTATTGCCGGTCGGTGTGGCCGAGCGGTTCTAGGCGCTACAGTCTGGAACCGCGTGACCGCTACGGTCGCAGGTTCGAATCCCGCCTTGGGCGTGGATGTGTGTGATGCCCTTAGGTTAGTAAGGTTTAAGTACTTCTAAGCTCTAAGGGTCTGATGAACTCAGATGTTAAGTCCCATAGTGCTCAGAGCCATTCGAACCATTCGAACTTCAGTTATTCATATCATGCAGACGTGTGCAATTGCGGCACTCATATCTTGTTCGGAAGGCACTGTGTCCGATATGATGCGGCGCCCAGAAAGTTTGATTCCTGTCAAGGAGAGTACATTCTTCGGATACTGCAGGTATCCAAGACGATGTTTTCAGTGAACCTTCCTATGAGATTCATGTCTATAAGGATCGCGAAAATAACCTGCCTCCGTCGCTGAAATGGGCCCGTGTGGCAGAATACCCGACGCACTTTCGCTGGGATACACCTTTCGTTTTTTAGAAGTCAGATAGGCACCCACACCAAGTGGTTCTCCTCTTAGGAAGGAAGCAGCGAATTACCTGGGAAATCAGTGACACCAGGAGACGTACCCAGGCACCGTCTGTCATAGAAAGCCACGGTACTGGAGGAACGGACTTTGCCGGTCTTCTGGAGGTAGGTTGTATTGAGAGCGGAGATTCATGCGATTGGCGTAGAGAAGGGCTGTCGCCTTTCGACTGGTAGTTCTAGGTTTTCGAAAGTCCTTCACATTGAGTATTTTGGGAAATGATAGTAGACGGACTGGGAGAGGGACTCGGCCTTATACCACAAGCTGAGTCAGGTGAGATATTTGGGCAAAAGGCGTGATTCATATTGGGTAGTTGAGCTGGAGATGCGTTCGTGGATCTTGGGATGAGAGGAGGAGGATGAAATCCACCGTTCGAGTTGATGCAGAGTCGACCTGGGCCCAGCACTGTGGACTACTGCGGGTGTATGGTAAGCGATTTGCAGTTCAGGCAAATTAGTGTCCGCAGGATACTATTTCAAAAAGCATCAGTCGCTGTTCAATTTACGTGTATCGTGCTAGCTTGCAGCTTAGTGCTTCACAATCGCTGTCAACCAAAGTACGTTCAGTCAGATCGCTTTATCCCTTTTTAAAGTGGGACACATAGTGTAAATTATTCTATCCGTTCCTCAGTTTTGTCAAATGTAAATCACTACTTATTATATTGTATCAAACAGGTTGTTGAATGTAATTAACTTTTTTTAAATTTCGGTTTATGGCTTGCTCTGAGCACTATGGGACTCAACTTCTGAGGTCATCAGTCCCCTAGAACTTAGAACTACTTAAACCTAACTAACCTAAGGACATCACACACATCTATGCCCGAGGCAGGATTCGAACCTGCGACCGTAGCGGTCTCGCCGTTCCAGACTGTAGCGCCTAGAACCACACGGCCACTCTGGCCGGCTTTCGGTTTATGTCTGAATTCACTCTTGCTTTTTTGTAATAGCTATACCACTGTTTTAAATGTCATCTCTTATTCCTATATCGTTTACTAAGTTTGTTCATTCATGTGGGAGATAATAGAAGTTATTTTTGTGTGTAGTTTCATTGCTAAGGCTTCAAGTCAGTCATCTGCGCTTGGATCATTTACTGCGCACAGTTTCATAGTAATGTACCTGAAAGGTGGTTGTGTTCCGTTGAACATTCCAGGGCAGAGGTTAATTATAAGCATCCCCACATTACTTTCCCACTGTAGCACTTTGTAAATTGAGGGCACTTAACATGGCCTATATTGACTTACTACTGCTTACTTGCTGGGAGAGTTAACGAAACGTAACTGTGAAACCTCTGAAAACATGAAATTTAAAAGGTTCGATCTGTTTCAGTTTATGAGACAAGAACTGGCATACCCTTTCAGCCGTTGATCATCCTCATTCTAGAAAAAAACTATTATAGCAACACCACGTAAAATACGTGTAGTCACATCATTCGACGTTATCATTATAAATATTTCTTCTTCCCTGAGGATGATGGACAACCCCAGTCGGTCCTAAATAAACAGTTTCATCAGCTTTGGGTTATGAATTTTTCCAAACATACATACACTTTTAACACCCGGAAAAAAATTGAGGTCCTACCTCTGTCAAAATCAATTACATCAATAGGTTTTCCCAGATTGTGGCCCATATTGACGCTGGAATGTTTCCCTAATCTGTTTCTGCACTGCTTAGGAGTAAACAGCATTCTTTAAGGTGCCACGTCCCCTCAGCTCTATCAGACGCTATTAAATCTTGCGCTGGGCTGTAGTCACATTCTTCCCCATCAGTGTATGTTGGTAATGTGAAAACAGTACACAGGTGCCAAGAGATGTTGTTGTACTGAAGACAGACGTATGCACAGAATGATTTATGTTAATTACTTAGTGTAAATAATTATTTACCTTCATTTATGTTAATCGTCTACAACAGTTCAGCACCCTCTGTGCAAGGAAGGGTGGCTGTCTGCGAGGGCGGTGCAAACATGTAATGGAGGTAAAATGGGGAGCCGAGGTGCGTATAGAGAATGGCAACTGCAAAGCTAACGACTTCTTTACAGACACATCTGCACTGTGTAGCACACCAGAGTAGTGAGTGGATGGCCACTGAATTCTGCTGGGCTGGCTGCTTGCACTCTCCATGTTTGCTGACGTGGAGTCTCCACTGAATGCAGGCAATTCCGTTACGTAAGCCGGCAGTGCAGTTCCCACGCCACCGGCGAGTGTACTCGACAATGGCGTATCTTATATGGACCCGGATGGTGCCTGGCTGCGTCACGGAGGGAAGTGCCCCCATCAAAGAGATGCCTGTACTGCGATGACGGATGATGGTGGCTGTGTGTGGGGAGCGAACCACTGTAACCTCCCCCTCACTTATCGACCTTAATGACAATGACAAAATTAAACCGCGTGTACCTAATGGAAATTTGGGAAAAGCAATCGTCACCGAAGTTAATCTGTCGGTAAAGAGGGAGGAAAGGGTTACATTTTTATGAAAGGAAAAATGCAAATGAAACTGGTGGAAATTAATTTTGAAAAGGGGTAAAGTTAATAAAGAAAGTAAATGTGCGGCCTCTACGTTAACAATTAACTAGCGGTAATTAGATATTTGAGATTTGGGGAAAATTACAGTCGCCAGTCCTATGGACAATTACTATAATAACTAAAAAAGAAAGGTTATTGCATGTATAATTAGCACTAAAAGCGTGGTAGCTGAAGGTTGACATGTGTTGTGTGAAAACTGAATGTTTGTCTGAAGTAATAAAATTCGCTACACCCTGACTTAATTTAGCAAAAGAATTAATAAAACTGGAAAATTGAAAGTTAATTTAGTGACTGAAATTAATAGTGAACTTTGTTTCTGAAGCATATCGAAATTCAGTAAAATACAGTTAGTCTTGGGCTATCTCAAGAATCATTTCAAAAGCTACTTGAATCTACGCAATTTAGAAATAAGAGATTTAACTTCGAACTTGAATTAAATGATTCTGAACAATTAACAATAGTAAAATTTAGTACGTACCAAGGTGAGCTGCAGTCACAGGTAAGCTAAAATATGCTAACAAAACTCACACTCATAATTGGTGCTTGTGTAATCTAAATATTGTAGCCAGCTGTGAATACTTTAACTGAACTTTGAAATTAAGGCAGTGAAATTGAATTATATTATTTTAATGCTGGAGTTTGAATTTCAACGACACTCGGGTCCATTTCGGAAAAGGAAGGGACCCAGCTTGGCAATGCAATTGGGACAATGAGCAACAAAGGTTCATGCTAAGTTGCTGTAATTTTGTGATGCAACAATTTTAAAAGCTGCCATACAGTTCTGAAATTTTACGTGCTTTTAGTCTTCCTTGTTGGTTGATTGAAGGTTTGAAGTCGTCGAGCGAGGAGGTGGCGACAGTCACTCATTGTCGGCCGTCGCTGTTGCAGAAGCTGGACGCTGGCGCGCCTTCTTCTCGACACGGTCACCAGGCGAAACGGGCTCTTGATGTGTGCCAGCTAATGCTTCCCGTCCGCGACACCGTGTCAGAAACTATCATAGCAAGTCGAGCGCAATTACATGCTGCCAAACCCCGAAAGCGCGGCAACTCGCGGGAGCGTCACACAACGCACCTGCTCCCCTGCACTACCCCAGCCAGACTCCCTCTGCCCGCGCTCCACGCGACAGGTTTAACACTGCCAAAGATCCTAAACACTTTCGTTCTTCACACGACCTATCGATGTATTCGTTCGATAGCATAGTTTTCCCTAGGCAAGACCCAGCGTAAAATACAAATAATATTTACAAAACAAACCAATTATACATCGGCATATATATATATATATATATATATATATATATATATATATATATATATATATATATATATAGTAAAACAATTACAATATATAAAGACACAGAAATGCCATATCTTGAGGTAACAAAACAAGGGAAAAAAATTATAGTACAATACATGGAAATAGGAGGATATGCATTTCCAGCGTTACACCACTACCGTCTGTGCATGAATCAGCTGTGCTGCTGCCGGGGTGTATCTGGGAAGGACGTTCGGGCCATTGGATTGTGTTGGAGGGGGGCGGGGGGGGGGGGGTGGGGGAGGGAAAGTTTGGTTTGTAGAACTGTTGACCTCCTGTGGCCTTCAACCAGTGACTTCTACGGCGGGTCCAAGTGGTGATCTCGTCCAGTGCAACCCTGCAGTCCTTGTAAATGTATGAGCCTGAGAATAATTTCGTTAAAAAATCATCAGTACTTGGAAGCGGCGCGCTTTTTGCTTATGGATCACTACCAGCCACGTATCCTAATACGCCGCTTCCACTGTCAGTGTGGAAATCTGCCTTGCCTCCTCTCTGCGGGACCCTATACAATATCACTTAGTTCGCTGTTCCAGCAGGTGAACCAGCCTCGCAACATCACGTTGGCCTTATTGAATTATTGCAGTGACAACATCCGGCACTTAACTGCTGTCGGCGCTGCTGCAGTACACCGTTCAGGCTCACACTATTACGTCTCTATATGGTCGGTACGCTACATTAACCGCCCCTCCTTCCCCACCCCGATGAACTTGACCCAGTCCCTTAGGACGACCTTTAAACCAGTTTCTTATTATGCCTCATGTTCGTACAAAACAGAGAAAATTTAACGAAAACAACTGGCGGCTTGACCACATTGGTCAGATACAGCAACCAGTCTTACTTACTACGCTCCTTATTGTTACTTTTCTTATGAGTGTGTTTATCACAACTCTCCTGTCCCTCTGGAAATTTTAACGTTCGTGGCTTCTTCCGTTTCTCTTAATCCAAAATTTACACCTCTTTTGCATTCACACTACAAGTTCACACTTTCGCTGTTTCTTACCCTTTAGGGATCCAGTCTGCTGGAATCTGGGCGAATTGTGGTATGTGCCCATGGTCAACTGTCCACCTCAAATAAATGAATAAACAAATAGAAAATACTAACACAGCAGAGTTTGAACCACTGTGGCATTCAGTATCACTGTTATGCATCATTGTCCTCCGTTGAAACGCTCATTGTGCTTCATTACCTGAATCGGAATTCACAGAGCTCTCAAGCGCGAATGTGCCGTTAACATCCTTCTTTTATCGATCAACCGGAGTATTTCTTCTCTTTACCCAGAATTTCTTCTCAGGTACTTTCCTTGTACTGATGTTTTCCTTTCCTAGTTCTGCGGTTACCCTTTTAGACGTGTCCATTACACTGAAACTATACTTCTTACTGAGCTGTTTCAAATCGCAGTTTCCTTAGCTTCAGAGGATACAAGCATATCTCGTCATTCCTTAACCTATAACTGGGAAGGTGAGCATTCATAACACAACCAGGGACGTGGGGTGTTCACAGCGCCCTACATCAATACGATACTGAGGTTTCGATTTATTTCTTAAATGGTTTATTAAACAATAAACATTGCATTTAGTCTTCTATTCATTCATTTAAGTACAATTTTAATTACTAAGCTACTCGGATAATTATCCATAACTGATAAGTCAATAATATGTGTGAAATGGTTTCAGATTTTCGTATACATACAATTTTTCAAATTAATCCAATAAGAGAAGCTTTAACCATTTTAAAATTATAGAGAGATGTTAAAAGAGAAAGCAACAGACCTATTTGTATGACTTAAAACAATAATCCACGTCAAAGGTCTAGAGAAAAACATTTCAAAACTGAACATTTTCATCAACACTGGAAGAAGATTCTGAATCGATACATTTACTACAGACACTTTTTATCTGATTTAAACACATACACTGGTTACACTTGCAACAGAAGAACTGCGTCTTTTTGTCAGCGTTTCTTCGACAAACTGTGCATCTTCCTGATGTACGTTTATTACTTTGAACTGCTGGAATAAACTTTTCCGTACTTGAGGTCTTAGCTGCCTTCAGCCTGATGGCTCTTGGTACAGCCGAGTTTTAAGCTCTTTTTAAAACCTGAGAATTCACAATCTCCTGCCCCGCCTGTCTTGTAAACTACCTTCTTTCCACAGCAAAATTGTGGATGTTACTCTGCATTACAACTTGTGCACTAATGCAAGCAATATCTACCATCCGAAAGAACACCGCTAATGGCCATCGTTTTAAGAACCTTCAACATCGCAGCGCGTCAGCAATCGTTGGTTAATATAATTAAAAAACTAAAAACCCGCATCGATTGCGAAAAAAAGCAATCGAGACGGGTTTTCAGATTTTTAATACAACATCGTTTTCTTTTTCTTGTTACGGTGTATGTTGCACACAACTTGTCAACTGTATCAACACCGCCTTTTGTAACGTTGTAGAAGGTAATGTTCTCAGGTTTCTTCCTTTCACCTGTTGTATGTCAATACTCTTGGAACTTGGATGCGTTGTTGACAGCAGTACAATATTTTTAAATTTTTAGGTACGTAAGATGCCCCTCTGTAAGCAAAAATTGTACTTGCAGTTTCTCTCCCTTTCATGACAGTCAATTCAGTAGGAAGCTGAAGCTTATTTTTTCTAATTGTGTCAACAAGTGTTAGCCGCTTTTTCAGTAATTCTTCAGCAAGCATACTAGTGTACCAGTTATCTGTTGTTGTTATTCGTCCAGTTCCTTCAATACCCTCAGTAAGTCTCAAAACGACTTCTTTACGTGAATTAGAAACCTGGAAAGGCCCTTCAGGCTGTTCTCCCGCATACATTTCTATTTGAGATGTATACCAAGTCCTTGCGTCACATAATGTCTGTGTTTGTACTCCGTATTTAGCATGTTTGCTAGGAATATACACCAGTAAGGGACATGTACCTCTGAAGGGAGCCAGTTGTTCGTCAGTTGTGGTATTACTTCCAAGGCTGTAGGCATTTCTACAGTTTACGTTGAACAAGTTGAATACTTCCTGTATTGTATCCATTTTATCCGTTTCCTCACGTTGCCTCAATTCATGAAGATTATCAAATCTCATTCACCTCATAAGGAAACAAAAATCTGTCCAGTGACACATTATTGTGAAACATTTGTACTCCTAGTCTCTGTGAAGAAAACAGTTCTTGTAAATTCATGTTAGCTGCTCTATAAGAACCAGCAATTATGAGTAGTCCAACGAAAAATAGTAGTTGCATTACAGCTGTTTCCCAGCATCTATTTTCCTTCTTGTAGAAGGCCTCAATGCTATCAATTTAAAGGTTGGTGCACTCTACTATTGAGCGAATAATTTGCTCGTTTATTAACACATCAAACCATTCTACAGCAGTCTTTCAGTCTTTAGCAATTAGTTTGGCACCAGGAAGATGAGTTACTATATTTTGCTTCCTTGTTATGATATTGTTAGGCTTAGGTGTAGTAATATAGTCATCCATTTAGTTACTTTATCCTTACCAACCATAATCCTTTCCTGTGTGGTTGGAAAGGAGGAAGCTGTATCTTCACTAGCATCGTCATCAGATTGATCACTTGCAGTTGCATGATCGCTTTCTTCGCACTATTCTTCTTCATTCTCATCCGAATCTTAAAACTCTGGAATCTCACAGTCTTCATTAAAAACTTCCTCCAGCAGCCTTCTAAGACGTTTTTGCTCCTCCTCATAAGACATCATGATGTACACGGTTAACACAGAAAGTCACACTACTAGGCAGGTGGGGTGCTACCAGCACCCCAGAGTTTAAAACTTTTTGTGTATAGTAATGCGTACTTTTAAAAACATGAACAATGGTTTAGCAACAATGTGCATCCGTTTGAACAAAGTTATAAGGGCCCTCAACATTGTGACGAACATGCTTTATTAAATACAAGTAAACTTTTAAACCTGGGGTGCTGTGAACACCCCACATCCCCAGTTACGAGTACTTCTACATCCAACTTCTTTGCGCACTGGTTCTTCCTGATTAGACTCTTAAACTTCAGCCAGCTCTTCGTCACTACTGAATTGTGATATGGGTCTGTAAATGCTCCTGTGTCCATCTAACAATCTAATATCTGACAGCAGAATCTGTGTATGAATATGATTTAACCTGACTGAAACCTTCATGTATCTCCCAGCCTTACCCCAGTATACCTCCCCCTGGTTTGATTCTTAAGAAAATTATTTGCTATTACTAATTGGTGTTTCAAAAAAATGGTTCAAATGGCTCTGAGCACTATGGGACTTAACTTCTGAGGTCATCAGTCCCCTAGAACTTAGAACTACTTAAACATACCTAACTTAAGGACATCACACACATCCATGCCCGAGGCAGGATTCGAACATGCGACGGTTCCAGACTGAAGCGCCTATAACCGCACGGCCACATCAGCCGGCAATTGGTGTTTAATACAGAACTCATTAAGTCTTTGCAAGCCCATATTATCTAGTAAGCCTATCCTCTACGCCTTCCCCAACAACCAAATTAAAATACTCCATGACAGTTAGATTCTCTTCTCGCTATATTTACTAAATTTACCCTTCAGTGTCCTCACATACTCTCTGTCTCTTCATCTTCGATTCGCGAATTCGGCATGTATAATTGAACTATCGTTTTAAAGTTGATTTGCTGTTCATTGTGATGATTTTAACCCTATCATACAACTTTTCACAAAAACTCGCTGTCTACGCCTACCGTCCTACTCATGACTAGTCCTACTTCCATTATACGATTTCTGCTGCTCTCCATATTAATCTATACTTACCAGGGGCGGAGACGGTTTGTTTACTAATCAGAAACGCTACTCCAGGACCGTGGGTGTAACAGCCAAGACATCGATTCATGGAATACTGAAAATCGCAGAAAATTCTGTAATAATTCTGTTTACTAAGTAGAAATTGACATGATTTGCCAAAAAACAGTTTCTATTATTGTTTCAAATATTAACTTGAAAAGTTAGTCAATATTTCTGTTACTCAAACTTTTTCAAATACCATTAATAAATTAGCATCACTGTTAACTTTGAAACTCAAGCGAAAAAAATAGTTTTACCTTGTGCGAAAGTTATTGTCCCCGATATTA
Source organism: Schistocerca nitens (assembly GCF_023898315.1). Lineage (NCBI taxonomy): Eukaryota > Metazoa > Arthropoda > Insecta > Orthoptera > Acrididae > Schistocerca > Schistocerca nitens. The sequence goes on along the minus strand of NC_064620.1, from coordinate 24,815,306 downwards.
ATCATTACTAGTATTCAGCAGGTGACACACTAATTATATAATAACAGATCAATGATACTGCTGCAGATGACAGTAACTATGTTTACAAAGAATATCTAATTACACTCCTGGAAATTGAAATAAGAACACCGTGAATTCATTGTCCCAGGAAGGGGAAACTTTATTGACACATTCATGGGGTCAGATACATCACATGACCACACTGACTGAACCACAGGCACATAGACACAGGCAACAGAGCATGCACAATGTCGGCACTAGTACAGTGTATATCCACCTTTCGCAGCAATGCAGGCTGCTATTCTCCCATGGAGACGATCGTAGAGATGCTGGATGTAGTCCTGTGGAACGGCTTGCCATGCCATTTCCACCTGGCGCCTCAGTTGGACCAGCGTTCGTGCTGGACGTGCAGACCGCGTGAGACGACGCTTCATCCAGTCCCAAACATGCTCAATGGGGGACAGATCCGGAGATCTTGCTGGCCAGGGTAGTTGACTTACACCTTCTAGAGCACGTTGGGTGGCACGGGATACATGCGGACGTGCATTGTCCTGTTGGAACAGCAAGTTCCCTTGCCGGTCTAGGAATGGTAGAACGATGGGTTCGATGACGGTTTGGATGTACCATGCACTATTCAGTGTCCCCTCGACGATCACCAGTGGTGTACGGCCAGTGTAGGAGATCGCTCCCCACACCATGATGCCGGGTGTTGGCCCTGTGTGCCTCGGTCGTATGCAGTCCTGATTGTGGCGCTCACCTGCACGGCGCCAAACACGCATACGACCATCATTGTCACCAAGGCAGAAGCGACTCTCATCGCTGAAGACGACACGCCTCCATTCGTCCCTCCATTCACGCCTGTCGCGACACCACTGGAGGCGGGCTGCACGATGTTGGGGCGTGAGCGGAAGACGGCCTAACGGTGTGCGGGACCGTAGCCCAGCTTCATGGAGACGGTTGCGAATGGTCCTCGCCGATACCCCAGGAGCAACAGTGTTCCTAATTTGCTGGGAAGTGGCGGTGCGGTCACCTACGGCACTGCGTAGGATCCTACGGTCTTGGCGTGCATCCGTGCGTCGCTGCGGTCCGGTCCCAGGTCGACGGGCACGTGCACCTGCCGCCGACCACTGGCGACAACATCGATGTACTGTGGAGACCTCACGCCCCACGTGTTGAGCAATTCGGCGGTACGTCCACCCGGCCTCCCGCATGCCCACTATACGCCCTCGCTCAAAGTCCGTCAGCTGCACATACGGTTCACGTCCACGCTGTCGCGGCATGCTACCAGTGTCAAAGACTGCGATGGGGCTCCGTATGCCACGGCAAACTGGCTGACACTGACGGCGGCGGTGCACAAATGCTGCGCAGCTAGCGCCATTCGACGGCCAACACCGCGGTTCCTGGTGTGTCCGCTGTGCCGTGCGTGTGATCATTGCTTGTACAGCCCTCTCGCAGTGTCCGGAGCAAGTATGGTGGGTCTGACACACCGGTGTCAATGTGTTCTTTTTTCCATTTCCAGGAGAGTATAATCAAAGCTCACCCAAAAATTACAGTGTCCAGATCGCACAGAAAATTGTACAGGCTTATCCAAAGCTGAAAGTCTGAAGTGGTTCAGTCTTACACGTTAGGACGCTAGAGTCAGGAAGTAGTAAGTCGAAAGCAACACTGTCCCATAACTCCAAATTATAATATTTTGTCTCCAACTCCAAATGTAACTTATACTGGCCATGGCCAAGCAATTCTCTCCTACTCTTTTCTCTTCAGGCGGCATTAAAAGTGGGACTAGGATTTTTATTATCTAAAAATGATCATTATTTGCTCAAAAAATATGTTGTTACACCAAAACGTTTACAAATTAGATGCAGAACTACATAAAAATTTCATTGCAGTATTAATACAGGACAATTTTTTTTGTACAATGAATTAGTAAGTCAGTTTAGGGTAATCAATTATTTGTTTAAGATTAAAGTGTACGTGAGAAGCAACCATAATTAGAGAACTAGATTTTGAGATGCATTTTATTAACAGTATCGGGACATAGTTAACTTATAACGTATGTTTGGTTTATTTTGTCACATATTTAATTATTTTTATTTATTTGTGCATTTATTTTACCTGGCAAGATTAGGGCCTTCAGGCCCTCTCTTACACCTAACCAGGCATGCTCAGATTGAACGAGTTACAGTTTCTACAGAACATTAAGGACATATAACGTATTATACAGTACTGATGTTGAAGAAAAAATATAGAGATTATAACAGTAGTACAATGATAATTATAACAATCAAAAAATAATTATAACAATCAAGAATAATAATGATAATAATAATAGTAATGACTATGTATATGAAAGTAAACATACTTTTCTTTTCTGAATGTCAGTCCTATTGTTAGCTGGGAATTTTCTGTTTATGTTCTTGCAGCTTGTGAGTTATTCTCATCGAGCAGAGACATAAGACGATAGAATGGGGTGAAAGAGATATAGAAGAGGTAGATAGGTTAGAGGAAGAGAAATAGAATGGTAAAATTGGAAGCTGTGATGAAGAGGTGAAGGAAAGAAATGAGAGGGGCACAACAATGGTGGCTATACCGTCCCTAATATGTAAGTTTGGACTTCCCTCTTGAATGTTGAGTGGTTCTGGATAAGACGCAGATCACAGGGGAGCACGTTCCATAGTCGTATGACTGAGATGGAGAATGACATGGAGAAAGATCTTGTGTTATGTAAAGGTACAGCCAAGATGCTAGACGTATCCGATCTGGTATTGCGGTTGTGGAATGATGATAGGTGTTTAATGTGAGAAGATAAGTATAGGGGGCACCAGTGGCTAAGAAATTGATGAAGTAAGCACATCGTGTGGAGATCGCGTGCCTTATGTGGGCGTATCCACCCTAGCTGGGAGTATGAAGGACTGATATGATCATACAACCGAATATTGCAAACGTATCTAACGCAAGCATTCATCACCAGCTCGAGGCATCTAGAATTTTCACTATTTGTGCCGTGTTGAACTACATCACAGTAGTAAAGATTAGGCAAGACTCGTGTTTGAACTAATTTTTGTTTAACATGGGTTGGAAATATTTTTCTAAATTTTTGAATTGCATATAGGGAGGAGAGCGATTCCCGGCAAGCTGTGACTGTTTGTTCTTCCCAGTTTAGGTGTTCATCCAAGATTATTCCAAGGTCTTTTACTGTTTTTTTGGTATGGTAGTTGGGTACCATTGAGGAGTATTCGAGGGACTGTTTCGCGAGAGTACCGGCTGCTTAACTTTGGATGAGATATAAGTTTGACCTGGGATTTCTTGGGGTTTAGTTTCAGACCTATGTTCTGTGCCCATCGAGAAACAGAGCAAAGATCTGAGTTCATACTCGCTACTGCGTCAGCATAGTACATAAGTATGTACAGTTGGGTGTCGTCGGCATATACATGGTAGTTGCAGGAGTGAATCACTGAAGAAATATCATTAATGTACAGTGAGAAGAGTAATGGACCAAGGACGGAGCCTTGGGGACCTCCAGAGCGCACGTTTTTCCATGATGACTTTTCCGACCCACAAACGACTTGTTGACTTCTGTTTTTGAGCTAGCTGTCGAACCAGTGTATTGCGCTGTTTGAGAAATTCAGCTGTTTCATTTTAATTAGTAATATATCAAAGTCAACTATGTCAAAAGCCTTTCTAAAGTCAAGCAATGTTAGGATGGTAGCTTCACGTCTGTCCATAGCATGTTTAATGTCATCAGTTACTTTGATTATTGCAGTTGCTGTACTATGGTGCTTTCGAAAGCCTGACTGATATTCGTCATGGATGTTATGAGTTTTGAGGTAATCCGTCAGCTGCTCATGGACGATGTATTCTAGGGCTTTAGATATTGCAGGTAGTATGCTGATCGGCCTGTAGTCACCTGGCGACTTAGGGTTGTCAGTCTTGGGTATAGGTTGAATTAAACTTTGCTTCCACTCAGTAGGATATGTACTACTGACAAGAGACAGGTTGAAGATGTCTGTGATAACTGGAGTAATACTGTCTACGACGTTCTTGATCATGCCAATGCTCACTCCATCATTTCCTACTGCCTCGGAAGAGATTCTCATAATTGCCTTGTGTACAGTGCCGGTAGTGACATGTTTTAGGAAAAACTTGTCTCTCGAGAGATTGATATCTTGGGGCTGGTAATTTGTCGCTGCGTGGCAGTTTACAGCTGTTGAGAAGAAATCGTTTAATTCTTCTGCAGACGCTTGATAAACGGCGTCAGATCTTCGCTTCCCTATACCGAAACTGCGCAGCTTTTTTCACAGTGCAGCAGGTTTTGATATGCCGCATACGACAGAGCGGGCATGTCTGATTTTGGCATTCCTCACGCTTTGCTTGGTTCTGTTTCGGAGTTTCCTATAAGCTTCGTACGCCTCGGGAGTTGGGTTACGCTTGAAGGCCCTATGTGCAGCATCACGTTTATTCATTAACTGGCGTAATGCAGTGGTGAGCCACGGAGCGGGAGCTCTCTTTACCTTGACAGTGCGTTGAGGAGCATGTTTATCATACAGTGCAAAAATGTTGTGACATAATTCCCGAATTTTTCCGTCTAAAGTCGGTTCATTGCTTATATCATGCCAAGGGATGTCTGAGCAATCCTTTTGAAGAGCGTCATGGTTAACATTTTTTAAGTTTCTGTAGGTTACCAGGTGAGATTTTTCTTTGGTAGTATGCATTGAGTAATTTAAGAATATCACGTCGTGAGCAGAGAGTCCCGGAGCGGATGTCTGATTGGCGCGAATTATTTTATCTGGTCGCTTTGTTTCTATTATATCTATGAGTGTGTGGCTGTGTGGCGTGTGATGAGTTGGGTCCAGCGGTGTTAAACTCATATCATTGGAGTGGAACAGTCGCCTTAGTTTTTCTGCAGAGGGAGATTTTAACTGTAAGTCGATGTTTGTGTCGCCCATAATGATTATGTGTTCATACTGTGTCACGAGTGAGGACAGGGCAGACTGAAAGGAGGACATGGCACCGACGTTTGGAGGTTTATAGATTACTCCAATTAGCAGTTTCTGATTTGATGTATTTATTTCGAAAAACAAGAACTCTGCTTCTCCTTCGCCTTTGCATCCGATGTGCATAGTACAGTAGGTGTCAGATCAGAGCGAACATAGGCACCCACACCACCCCCGCGTCGTGTTTCACGATCTGCCCTTAGGAGAGAGTAACCAGTGATTCGGATAGCGTCGGAAGAAATGTTAGGTTTCAACCAAGTTTCAGAGACGAGGATAATATGGAACAGCGATTGGCAGAACAGGTCACAGAACTCGTCGAAGTGAGCCGTTAGCGACTGCGCGTTCGCGTGGGCCACAAAGAGCCCGCCGCCGGAACCGGTCCGTCCCATTGTGGCCGCCTGTAGGACCGAGCGCGCTCCGTCTACCTGCTGGCCGGAAGAAGGGCAAAAGCTGGATTTCGCGGGGGAAGACATGTTTACAGGTGTGTCCAAGGTCGTGGCTGACTCAAGCGTCTGTGGGCTAAAGGTGAAAAACAGGCTGGAAGTATCGGAGAAGGGAGCGAAAAGAAAGATGGAAAGTGGCAGTAGTGGTTACGAAAAAGATAATAGTAGTAGTTGTGGTAGTGACGAGGAAGAAAATAACAGATATAGAAAGGCGATTGTAAGGAGATTCCTGTTAATGGAGAATATTGATTCCCGTTTGTCTGACAATATGAATATACATGAGCACTTGTGATAGACAAATAAAGAAGCAATATTTATGTGAAGCAATTGACTGATTTTAAATAGAGTACTTATGGTACTTATAGAAATAATGGGGCAATATTTAAGCTAAAAAATGAAAAGAAAGAATAAAAATTAACTTATATTAGACCGAGTACAATATGAGACTTTGTGTCTCGCGAGATTTCGCTCAGTCTTTCAGTTCGAACATGTTCGTCACCGTTTTCCTCCCTCCTTCCGTCTTGACAAAGATCCTGCCATCCTGGGTCCATACATTTTGAAGGCCGAACTGTGTGATCGGAGCATTCAAAACTTTAAGTATTTCGCGCGTCAGATCTTCCCTCAGGGTAGCCCCACTCTTGGCGAGTTTTCTTTTCTGAGCAAACACTTCAGCTCTTTTCCGGTATGACACAAATTTAATAATTAAGGGCCTGGGTTTCATGGCACCTGGTATCCTGCGCCCAATACGGTGGCTCCTGTCAGTATCGGCCACGTCGATCCGCACGCCAAGTTTCTCACGCACGAGGCTAATGGCCAGGTCGTCGGTGTTTTCACGATCGTTTTCAGCCACCCCGAACAAGCGCCAGCTGTTCCTTCGCTGATACTGCTCAATTTCATCGGTGGCAGCAGACAGTTTAGCTTCTAGGTCGGCGGCTTTTTTCTCTTGTGCGGCCAGGGTCTTTCTAAGAGACTGGATTTCGGTGCTGTTGCGCCCGACAGACTCTTGCAGTTTTCCACGACCACGGCCGTCACAGAGTCCGTGATGGACTGTACGATTACGTCTAGCGTGTCTTTGCTGTGCAGCGCCGCACACACCTGGGACCGGACGAGCTCCCCGAGGTGGGGAAGCGAGGCCTCACCTGCCGCCGGGGACCGGCCGCCCGCGCCGCCTGCGCCCCTGTAGCCTCGGCTGCTGCCGCTTACTCGCGCTCTTCCCATTTTTCACTCACTTATCACTTATCACGTGTGGTAATCAACGGAGAACAATACACCACGGCAAGTAACACTTGTTTAGTCGGATGCACACGTTGTGGACTGCCGCACTTCTCTGTAACACCTTCAATGAGCGGAAAAACTCGCGAGCCGAAGAGACGCGCGTCACTCGGTGGCCGCCATCTTTTTAAATCTTAGTTAAACTTATAAAGAGTCATCCTTCGTTTTTTACTATCACCTTTCCCATTTCCTTTGTCACTTTTTTTCCACACATTGCTACAAATAGCTTATAGTGCAGGGCTTCACAACATACGTGCTCGCGGAGCAAGCTGTGAGCAGCAAGGCGCGAGCACGGAGCAGCGCGAGCACGCTACCCCCACTACCGGACCAGAGCGGAGAGTGGGCAGAGTCACGTGCGGTACACAAAAGCTGCCGCCAGTCAATGTAGATCCGCGGC